>NC_069714.1:31230814-31388314 GCF_027358585.1 Pangasianodon hypophthalmus
AATAATGTACGTTTTTGGGAAAAGTAATGACTCAGTGTTTTTTTTTTTTTTTTGGAAAAAATGCACACAATGTTTATTTTATAAAACAATATGTGAGAGATTTCATGATCAGGAGCTTCCTGTTCTGAAACGTTAATCATTTAATAACGAATAAAAATACGTTGCGTGTGTTGTGTTAAATAAATAAAACGTGTCAAATGGAAATGTTTGCTGTTGAGTTCTGCACTCTGATTGGTCAGAAGGTGTTGATTGATTTTCTAGAACAGCAGCTCTGACAGTAGCGCAGGTTTATATTCATTCATTTCTATAGTAAAAGCTCATTCACATCGGGATGCTCCATATAAACGGATAAAAAAAAAACCTGTGTAACTGTTGATATGGTAACGTAAGGGTATGTTTATGTAACATTTATGGAAGGAGTCTCCAGTGTCAGTGCTGGAACTTTAAGTTTTTTAACATCTTCAGGAAAATATAAGAACTTTCCAAATTTTACGCTGATGCAAAGAATTGATACAGAAAAATTATTTGTGTTGTTTATTTTGTTACGGTAATGACATGAACGTGTGTGTGTGTGTGTGTGTGTGTGTGTGTGTGTGTGTGTGTGTGTGTGTGTGTGTGTTTGGGGTTATATATCATGACCTGAGCACTTTACATCAAACCAGACACACACACACCTCGATGCATGAAGTTTATTTACAGCTAATTTTTTTTTATAGTGCTTACCCTGATAAAAAGTGAAAACATTCTCCCGGTAATCAGACACACGTTATAGTTTTTAACATGATATGGATTAAATATACCTGATATTTATCAGTAATATAACAACAATATCCTTTATGTATTCTACAGTATAATTAGTATAAAGTGCTAAGTCACATGACCATGCTAAGAAAAAACATTACTCCACATTATTACAGCAAAACACTCTGCAACACCTGGTGAAAACACACACACACACACACACACACACATACACACACACACTCCCAGTCCTGTGTCTCTCACTTTGGAGATGTAAAGAACTTCTTTTTTGCCGGTTCGGGTCTTGGCTTGGTTCTGGAACATGGCAGGATTGTAAAATTAATTTTTAGTAAGATTTAAATGCGTGTGTGTTATTTGAAAGTGTGTGTGTGTGTGTGTGTGTGTGTGTCTTACGGGTTGTTGAAAGCATTGCCCAGGGTCTTGATCCTGCCCTTGATGGAGGAGCCGCCTGGAGTTCTGCTGTATTTACTCAGCTCAGGAGAGGTGACGGGTTTGAACATCCGATCTGTAACACACACACAGACACACACAGACACACACAGACACACACAGACACACACAGACACACACAGACACACACACAGACACAGACCTGTTGTATATACTTCGACGCACACAAATGATATTTAAGGCAAGACACAAACAAAACGTGACTGGGCTAATTCTTACAATTTTAATAAATTTAAATTTATGCAAATTAGGCTTATATTATATTGTTTACTCAAGAAGGCATGATGTGATATTATACTGTGGTATTTTATTGTATTAAATAATTTTATACAAAAATCAAACGTAAATCCAGAAGCTGGTTCTCTTATATTTATTGATGATGTGACTGCTGACAATAGCAGCAGTTCTGCAGCGTACAGGGTGATTTTATCTGCTCACATTCAGCCAATGACCTGAAACTTACTTCAAAAGCAACTTTAAAATACTTTTAAAAAGTTTGTCAATGTCCATTTGGATGTATGGCCAAAAGTAAGTGCACCCTTGACCACCAAACCCATATGTGGTTCTTCCCCAAACTGTTGCCACAAAGTCTGAAGCACACAGTTGTATAGAACGTCTCTGTGTGCTGTAGCGTTACAGTTTCCCTTCACTGGAACTAAGAGGCTGAAACCTGTTCCAGCATGACGATGCCCCTGTGCACAAAGCGAGCTCCATGAAGACATGGTGTGTGAAGGTTGGAGTGGAAGAACTCGAGTGACCTGCACAGAGCCCTGACCTCAACCCCACTGAACACCTTTGGGATGAACTGGAACACCGACTGAACCCCAGACCTCCTCGACATCCCAACATCAGCACCTGACCTCACTAATGCTCTTGTAGCTGAATGAACACAAATCCCCACAGCCACGCTCCAACATCTAGTGGAAAGACTTCGCAGAAGAGTGGAGCTTATTATAACAACAAACACAGGGGAATAAATCTGGAATGAGATGTTCAACAAGGACATATGGATGTGATGGTCAGGGGTGCACAAACTTTTGGCCATAGAGTGTACTTATGGACCTGACTGTATATCAGGAAATGAGCTTTTCCTGGATTACAGGACGTGATGTGACTGAAGAATGTTTTAAGCTCCGCCCACTTCACAAAGTTGCTAAGTGTCAGAGAATGTGGGGGTCGCAAGTGGACGAAAACAAAAAGTACAGTTTTATTCCTACGGTTTAAGAGAGGATGCGTTACAGACGCAATAAAGGATTGTGTGTTTACCTCGGTCTGTGGATGGAGTGGAGCTGCTGATGTTGGAATGTATGACTGAAGAGATAAGCTGATCTCTCTCCGGGTGTGTGTGTGATCTGGGCTGATCTCTCCCAAAGTGTGTGTGTGATCTGGGCTGATCTCTCTCAGTGTGTGTGTGTGATCTGGGCTGATCTCTCCCAGTGTGTGTGTGTGATCTGGGCTGATCTCTCTCAGTGTGTGTGTGTGAACTGGGCTGATCTCCTTCTGCCGTAAGGAGACTCTTCCAGTAATCAGCTGGGAAAGAGAGCAGCCGCAACACCACCTGAAGAACAAAGGTCACGACAAATTAACACTGGACAGTACAGAGCAGTGAGGTTTTACACACACACACACACACACACACACACACACACACACACACACACACCTGAGTGTGTAACTCACTTTGGGCTGCGTATTGGTGTCTCTCATGATGGTAAGCGGAGACGGTTCTGACATGCCATGTCCGATAATGGTGGGTCCAAAAACACGAGCCAGATTATTCTGATCCATCTGACACTGAGGACTCTGAGTAACCCTGAGACATCATTCACCAGTTTACTGAGTAATATTTACATCATGTTTACAGTAAGGCTGCATTTACACAACATTTTTTTACACATTTTACACATGTGTGAAGTGTTCAGGAAGGCAGTAAGAATGTAGAAAAACGATGTTAAAATGTGAACATGCAATATTTCAGAGGCACAGTGCTTCCGTTCCAAATATATAACATGATTTTCAGTTTTACAAATAATCTGTTATTTGTTTTTGTGGATATCTTATTTCTAAAGCTGTGTGTGTGTGTGTGTGTGTGTGAGTGTGTGTGTGTGTGTCCTTCACCTCTGCAGATGCAGTATCAGGAAGGCGAGAGTTTCCCTGTTCGGCTGTGGAAGTTCTCCGATGGCCTGGATCATCATCGCTGAGCTGTTATCATCATCTGCTAATTCTGTCAATCACAGATTAATGTGTGAAAGAAGCATGGGACTCAGGTACAGAGGCCACGCCTCCTTCATGGAGAGATACAGAGGCCACGCCTCCTTCACTGAGACACAGATACAGAAGCCACGCCTCCTTCCCCTGAGACATGGATACAGAAGCCACGCCTCCTTCACTGAGATACAGAAGCCACACCTCCTTCTCTGAGACACGGATACAGAAGCTACACCTCCTTCTCTGAGACACGGATACAAAAGCCACGCCTCCTTCTCTGAGACACAGATACAGAAGCTACACCTCCTTCTCTGAGACACAGATACAGAAGCCACGCCTCCTTCTCTGAGACACAGATACAGAAGCCACACCTCCTTCTCTGAGACACGGATACAAAAGCCACGCCTCCTTCTCTGAGACACAGATACAGAAGCTACACCTCCTTCTCTGAGACACAGATACAGAAGCCACACCTCCTTCACTGAAACAGATACAGAAGCCACACCTCCTTCTCTGAGATGTGGATATAGACGCCACGCCTCCTTCACTCAGACACAGATACAGAAGCCACACCTCCTTCACTGAAACAGATACAGAAGCCACGCCTCCTTCACTGAGATGTGGATATAGACGCCACGCCTCCTTCACTCAGACACAGACACACAGGCCATGCCTCCTTCACTGAGACATGGATACACAGGCCACGCCTCTCTCCAGCTCTCTTTCCTCCTCAGGTTCTACAGAGACGATAGAGCAGAACCTGACTAGTAAACAGAGTTGAGCCTCATTTACACACTTTAATCATTAGAGCAGAAATTCAGGATTCAATCCTAATTCCTGATTCAGGAGGAGGAGCTGCAGGCTGGGGACTGAACGCTGTCTGAATTCTCAACACTAAATAAAGTTCAGGGCTGATCAAACACAAACACACTCTTTACGCACAGCAGGGACTAACCGTGATGAAACTCTCATCGTCTTTTCATAAAATGCACCTTAAAAACCAACAGTTTTAAAAAGTAAGTTAGAAGTCTGAGTTAAAACACAAGAAGTATGTTTAAAACTAATCTACTGGCATGAGAATATCACTAATAAGCAAAAATCTTGGTTCAGTGTTAAAATAAAGCTGAACAATTTGGTTGAAACGTCAAAGATTTCTAAAAATATTTTTAAAAAATTTCCTTTGGGGGAAAAATGGTTACGGGCCAAAAGTTCATTAAGAAATCTACTGAATTATTTCAGAGAAAAAAAACATAATTAAGAAATCCAACTGAGCCTGACATCTATTAACACTATAATACTATAGTCCATTACACTAGATACTAATAGAATATTTTAAATTTATAATTGCATTAATGATAATCAAGAATTACCCCTAAAGGATGAAAATGGAAAAAATAAATAAATAAATCTTCCACTACAGGTTTAACTCGCCACCTGAAAGCATTTAATTCATTTAACTCTGAATTATCACTTCAAATTCAGTTAAAGTTCTGAATAAAAGCAGGTGTGTGTGTGTGTGTGTGTGTGTTGAAAATTAGAAGTTGTGTGTGTTGAAATGTTACCTGCTGCTTCCATGAAGGTTTTGTGGAGCTTGAAGGTGACGAGCGGCTCTCTGAGTTTCCTCAGGAAGTCCTTCAGGAGGCCACACACCACATGAATCTCATCCACTCTGTGCAGCAGCAGAGGACCTTTAGCACTGAGGTACCGCTCCCGTAACTCCTTCACCGCCCGCTCTCCTCCCGGCACACGGTACAGCCCCTTCTACACACACACACACACACGCACACACACACACAATCTAGATCTACTGAACTGACTTCAACTCAGATCGGGGGGAAAGGAAAGAAAGGAGAAAGAAGAAAGGAAAGGATGCAAAGTGGAAGCGTAAGGAAAGAAGGAAGAAAGAGGTCAAAAAAGCAAAGGAAAGAAAAAAGGTAAATAGACAGAAAGGAAAGGAAAAAGAGTGGAAAGAAAGGATGGAAAAGGAAGAAAATGAGGTAATAAGGAAAGGAAATTAAAGGAAAGGAATGCAAGACAAGAATGAAAAGAGGAATGGACTGGATGGAAAGTGAAGAAAATGAAAGAAAACAAAAAGAAAGGAAAAAGACAGGACAATACAGGACAGGAAAATCCTCAGTGCTCTGTGTTTACCTCCTCAAGGCCGCGTCGCTCGATTTCTTTAACACACTGAACGATCAGTGCTGGGATCCGGGGTGGAATGGAGGGACAAAAACCCTCCAATGTCTCCTACAGAGGAAAAGAAGACAAATATGAGGAACCTAGCAGAACATATTAATATCATCTAAACAAGAGAGAGAGAGAGAGAGAGAGAGAGAGAGAGAGAGAGAGAGAGAGAGAACATAAGTAAGATAGTGGGAGATTGTCCATCCATCCATTTATCTATCCTCTGTCCATCTGTCCATTCATCCAGCTTTCTTCTATTTATACACCTTCTATCAATCTGTTCATTCATCTCCATTGACTATTCATCCATCCATCCTTCCATTTCCCATCCATCCATCCTCATGTTATCCATACATTTACATTCACAGCATTCAGCAAATGTCCTTACCCAGAGCAAACTACAGAAGTGCTTTATAGTCTCTATCATTAAACAGTGCTAGACGATCGGAGGGAGCATGGTGCATTGTGGGATGTGATGAGTGCTTTAAGGTAGGTGGGTGCTGGTCTGTTTTTGTTCTTAGTGTGTTACCTCACTAGGCTGGACAGTTCTCTGTGTGTTAGGGAAACATTTTTCCAAACACAGGTGTTTACACTCGGGATGAGCGATCACACGGCAATCCCTGCACTTCACCGCCACTTTCCCAAAACGGATCCTCTTCTTGCATTGAGTGCATGTCTCCGGACGTATCACCTGTACAGGGGGCAGAGAGGGGTCAGAGAGGGGTCAGAGAAGAAAAGAGATGAATAGAGAAGGGACAGAGAGGAATAGACAAGAGATAGAAGGGGAAGAGAGTGGAAAGAAAGGACTAGAGAGAAAACAGAGGGAACAGAGAACAGCAGAAAGGGAACACAGAGGAATAGAGACAGGGTACAGATGGGACAGAGAGGCATAGAGAGGTGGTAGAGAGGGACAGGGAGGAATAGAAAGGGGTAGAGAGGGACAGAGAGGAATAGAGAGGGGGTAGAGAGGGACAGAGAGGAATAGAAAGGGGGCAGAGATACAACAGAGAGGCATAGAGAGGGGGAAGAGAGTGGAAAGAAAGGAATAGAGAGGGGGTAGAGAGGGACAGAGAGGAATAGAAAGGGGCAAAGATGGGACAGCGAGGAATAGAGAGGGGGCAGAGATGGGACAGAGAGGAATAGAGAGGGGGCAGAGAGGAATAGAGAGGGGGTACAGATGGGACAGAGAGGAATAGAGAGGGGGAAGAGAGTGGAAAGAAAGGAATAGAGAAGGGGTAGAGATGGGACAGAGAAGAATAGAGAGGGGGTAGAGATGGGACAGAGAGGAATAGAGAAGGGGCAGAGAGGGACAGAGAGGCATAGAGAGGGGGCAGAGAAACAACAGAGAGGCATAGAGAGGGGGAAGAGAGTGGAAAGAAAGGAATAGAGAGTGGGCAGAGATGGGACAGAGAGGAATAGAGAGGGGGAAGAGAGTGGAAAGAAAGGAATAGAGAAGGGGTAGAGAGTGGAAAGAAAGGAATAGAGAGGGGGTAGAGATGGGACAGAGAGGAATAGAGAGGGGGAAGAGAGTGGAAAGAAAGGAATAGAGAGGGGGTAGAGATGGGACAGAGAGGAATAGAGAGGGGGAAGAGAGTGGAAAGAAAGGAATAGAGAAGGGGTAGAGATGGGACAGAGAGGAATAGAGAGGGGGTAGAGAGTGGAAAGAAAGGAATAGAGAAGGGGTAGAGATGGGACAGAGAGGAATAGAGAGGGGGAAGAGAGTGGAAAGAAAGGAATAGAGAGGTGGTAGAGATGGGACAGAGAGGAATAGAGAGTGGGCAGAGATGGGACAGAGAGGAATAGAGAGGGGGTAGAGATGGGACAGAGAGGAATAGAGAGGGGGTAGAGAGTGGAAAGAAAGGAATAGAGAGGGGGTAGAGAGTGGAAAGAAAGGAATAGAGAGGGGGTAGAGATGGGACAGAGAGGAATAGAGAGGGGGTAGAGATGGGACAGAGAGGAATAGAGAGGGGGAAGAGAGTGGAAAGAAAGGAATAGAGAGGGGGTAGAGATGGGACAGAGAGGAATAGAGAGGGGGAAGAGAGTGGAAAGAAAGGAATAGAGAGGGGGTAGAGATGGGACAGAGAGGAATAGAGAGGGGGTAGAGATGGGACAGAGAGGAATAGAGAGGTGGTAGAGATGGGACAGAGAGGCATAGAGAAGGGGTAGAGATAGGACAGAGAGGAATGCATGAACATTATCACAACATGGGGCAGTGTCCCAAATGCTGTGAGGTAGAGACTCACAGTTTTGGGCAGGAAGACATGCTGGACAGTATTGTGCTGGACATTAGCATGCTGGACAATAGCCCTCTGGGTGTTAACATGCTGGACGTTAGTGTGCTGGACATTAGAGTCCACAGTGGGATTGAAAGACATAGGAACTTTGGGTTCTGCACTAGTCTCGTCCATCTGTGCAATCACCATCTCAACTTCGGTGATTTCAGAGTGAGCCCACACTGATGTCTGCTCTGTAACACACACAAACACACAATTATATATGCGCCTAAGGTGTGTATGTATGTATTTCTTTCCTTACTTATTTCTGTCCTTCCTTTGTTATTTTCTTTCTTCCTTCCTTGTGTACCTCCTTTTTTAAAATTTATTCTTTCCCCCTTTTTCGTTTGTTTACTTTTCGCTTTCCTGCATTCTTTCCTTTACAAAGACTGTGGAAGGTTAAAGTAATAAAGTTCAGGGGTCTCATTTATAAATGATGTGTATGCAACCTCCTACACAGAAACCAGGATTAAAAAGAAATCCTTGGGGGGAATTTGAGTGTGTTTTTTTGGAAGCTTTGACCAACTGGGTATAGCCATATGCAACATCTTAGAAACAGTAGGTATTAGCAACACCCTACGGATATGTAGAGATTTAGAGCTAAATGTGTAAATCATCCTCTCACGCATATCAATCATCTTACACTTCATATCAAATTACGCAGCTCCATAATAACTGCATTTGTGTAGACGAGATAATTAGTCTGTTTCTATGTACTGACATTCATAACTCTTTGCAGCCTGCAATTTGTTTAATCAACTCCTCTAATGAAACAGTAACTCATTCTTGGTTGGTATTAATCGTGGGTAATTACAGGCACTGGGATGTAATGTCACACATTCACAGATCTATTAATAGGCTACATGATTATATAAATTTGTTATAGAATGATGTGTTGTCTATGGCACAAGGGTGTTTTGGTATAGTTAGAAGACCACACCAACCGAACAATAAGGTGAGACCTTATTTCCTTGCCAGCGATGATGACTGGCAAATGAGCCGATTTAGTCTTCCAAAAGCCATTCTCTCAGAACTATGTGCCAAGTTGGGCCTAGGTTTATAGAGACCAGTGTGCAATTGTGTCTGTCCACTTTCAGGTCTTAACAACCCTTGACAACATCTTCTGGCAATCAGTTGTTCCAGAGAGAATTAGCTGATTGGTAAGGAATATCCCAGCCATCCTTAAGTGCCATCAGGCCAGCAGTATTGGTTGGCACAATTAAATTGACAAGTCGATATATCAGATTTTTTTAATCGCAGGTGAACAGGCCGACACCAAAGAATCGTTTGCAGCAATGTCCAGTTTCCCAAGTGTATTTGGAGCAAACGACTGACTCATGATTGCTATAAGGATATGTGTCAGAATAAATCTGCTTTTGTCAATTGAAAGCAATTTCATTCTGTAAATAAGTAAGTCATTTGCATAACCTAATCCAGACAGCTCAGAAGAGAGATGCTTCAATGATGCACATTGTTTTGCTCGTTCACATTTCAGGTGGGAGACTGCGTCAGGTGGGAGAGCGCTTCAGGTGGGAGACTGCGTCAGGTGGGAGAGCGCGTCAGGTGGGAGAGCGCGTCAGGTGGGAGAGCGCTTCAGGTGGGAGAGCGCTTCAGGTGGGAGACTGCGTCAGGTGGGAGAGCGCTTCAGGTGGGAGACTGCGTCAGGTGGGAGAGCGCGTCAGGTGGGAGACTGCGTCAGGTGGGAGAGCGCGTCAGGTGGGAGCGCGTCAGGTGGGAGAGCGCTTCAGGTGGGAGAGCGCTTCAGGTGGGAGAGCGCTATACCAACCAGAAAAAGTTTTCTGGATTGTGAGGGCCTGTGCTTTGCTGCACAACATGACACAGCAGAATGGGCTCTCGCTCCTCATCTCATTTATTACATTACATTTACAGCATTTGGCAGATGCCCTTATCCAGAGCGACTTACAGAAGTGCTTTGAAGTCTCTATCAGTAAATACATTCTGATAGTGGTTCGCTAGGTCACAGACTAAGAATATCATCAGTCTAAAAACTCTGTTGGGGAGATAATACAGTAACAAGCACTCAGACAGTACAAAGTTGTTTTTTTTTTTTTGCCAACTTAAGTACTTTAGGAAGACAGCCAGTGACTCAGCTGTTCAGACATCTAGGGGAAGTTCAGAGTCTCGATGCAGGTCTTCCTTGGACCCTGAGAGATGGAGGGACCAGTCGAGCAGTGCTAGAGGATCGGAGGGAACGTGGTGCAGTGCGAGGTGTGATAAGTGCTCTGAGATAAGTGGATGCTGGTCCGTTTTTGGCTTTATAGGCGAGCATCTGTGTTTTAAATCTGATGCAGCAGCTACAGGAAGCCAGTGGAGGGAGCGTAGCAATGGGGTGGTGTGGGAGAACTTAGAAAGGCTGAATCTCCCCTAACCAACAACCAGATTAACCAATTCATATCTCTACCCATCAGACAAACGAAATCTTTCCACTGTGAGGATGTAATGCGTCGATCGTGAACAGCTGATACCAGTGCAAAGGTATATTTTTAACAAGCTCTTTTAATGTCATGTCTCAGACACGACTTCCTCTTCACATTTCTCCAAAATTCTTCTTTTTTGCTTTCCTCTCCTCCATGGTCAACGCTACGTCGCTCAAAAATGAATGGGAAACCCCATATTTAAATATGTATGATGTAATTTGCATTGCCCACTTATAGATACTTGTGGGCAGAAACTGGGCAGGAGAAAAGGCTGATTCACCTGAACACAACTTCAGGAAGATTTATAAAGTGAAAAAGGTATGCAGGTGTGTGTATGCAAAGTATATGCAAATCTGATTTTTTTGTGCACGTGCCATTTCCTGGTTTAAGTGAACATGCTCACTTTTACTCTGCAATCCACTCAAAGATTTATAAATGAGGCCCCTGGTTAATAAAAGTGATGATATCATCAGTGGCGATGATGTAATCGAGCCTCACCGCTCACAGAAGGGAGGAGATCAGCTTGGGTTCTGATTGGCTCCGGCATTTCCTGAGTGATATCAATCACCATGTGGATCTGACCGCCATTATCAGGGGTAGTGACTGATGCTGTGACTACTGTTGCCTCCACTTCCTAATCTCACACACACACACACACACACACACACACAGGAAATTAAGTTCATATTAGAGCCCATCACATGTCTCCACATCCACAGCATCGTGAGGCCACATGGAAGGTCTGCCTGGGAAGATAAATAGTTCTATTTGTAAATAATTTACAGAATTTCCTGTAACTTAATTGTCATCTATAATTTATTTAATCACTTCAAAAATTAGGAAAGACACATCAATTAAGTTAGCTAGGCAATGTTAGCTTACCAGATTATAATATTGATTAGATTAAGTTCAGGTTAGTGAGTAAGTAAGTGTTGTATTATTAAAACTTCCAAATGGAATAAAAAGCAAAGTATTGGAATTTGGGGGAAAAGTTAGCCGTGTTGACTGCGAGGTTATCAGTTTACCCATAAAATGTGTTACATTATATTATTTTCTTTTCAATTATACTAATTAATTGTGCAATTTTGATTAGTAATTTTGATTACGCAAGTTCATTTCAAGCAGTTTGCATCTTTCGAGCTTTTTAGTGGACATAAAAATCTTTTGCTATGCAGAATAACCTTTTAATTTTATACTTCTCTGTGTTTGTTCTTACAGGTGAATTTTTTTAAAAAGTAAATGTTCTTTTTCAGTAAGCATTTTGTCTCAATGACATTTGTTACATTCAACATTATTTATTGATTCATTAATTCCATCTTCTGTGTAACAGCGTCCTGAAGTGAAATCTAAAGTATTAAACTCATGAACCATCTCTGACGGTCTCACGCTGAGCAGATCTCCAGAACGTCCAGCGAGTCGCCCACGTTTCTGTATCGGAAGTCCGACGATCGGCCCCAACGACGAACGCTGAAAACGTGCAGGAAGAAAACAGATATTAGCAAAACATTTCTCTCCAAATAACATTCCAGATAAACACACTTTAAAACAAATTAAAGCAAAAACAGAAAGAATGAATGACACTCACTCTTTTCTCCCGAGGTCTCGACTTCAGAGGCTTCACTACAGCTGCACTGTCCAAATCCTACAAACATAAACCACTGGATTTTGCCACATGACACCTGTAATGCAGTATATCTAATTAATATTCTTATAAAACCCATTTCTGGTCAGTGGAACCTACCAGGTCATCATCGGTCCTGTCGTAGCTGATGTCCGAATGAGACAGGAAGGACGACTCATCGATCACAGATAACCTGTTACTCATTAAAAAAAAAAGGTTGCATTAAAAGTCTCCTGTGTATAATGTATAAAACATTTGTGAATATTAAATCTATTAAATATACAGTCAAAGTCTGAAAATTATGATTTCCCACACTGTTGTTAAATACTTGTTATGTAAGAACCCTGTATAAGCACCAGGGGGCAGTGTGCAACACCTGAACACCTGAACACCTCAACATTGGCATTAAATACTGCTGTCATGCAGCAATCATTCCCCAGAACCTTCTTGGCAAAGGTTTCAAATGACAAGGAACCCTGATTGTTATTTGGGGTTCACAGAACCACAATTACTCGTGTTACTATTTCACATCTCCTAACCTTCTGCTGTGATCACGCCCATCTAGCAGTAGCACAGATTCCTGGAATGGTACAATTCTAAATAATACCCATGAAGAGAAAACACTCAGTCAAGATAGAAGGTGAGCATCCAGTAGGTCTGTAGGCCACGGTGACGACATCCACCACCGAGGAGGTCAAGAGGTTAGGGATCTATTCCTTGTCTTACCGCTGCAGTAAATGAACAGCTGGTTTGAGGATTAGATCGTCCAAATGAAACCACAAGGCACGTACTGGACAGGTCCAGGAATATATTACAGCTTATTCATGAATTTATATAAAAGTTTCTGCAGAGAAATTCCCAATTTCCCTGAAAAGATTCTTGTATTAGAGACCCATCAAATATTCCTGCGTTCCTGAAAAGGTTGGTGGAATGCACCCAAACGCACCTGTCGTGATAACATCTAAACTTACTGAGCTCCTGAAATAGTTCCTGTAGTGAAAACATTCCTAAACTCCTGAAAACTACCTGCAGTGGAAACGGACCTCAAGCTCTCAAGCTCATGAAATGGTCCTAAAGTTACAGAGTTCCTGAAAAGGGAAAGCTAGCGTGACATTTTCATTTACATTTACGGCATTTGGCAGACGCCCTTATCCAGAGCAACTTACAAAAGTGCTTTGAAGTCGATCAGTGAGGACTGGACACTGTGGATAACACGGTAAAGCACACACAAGGCTTGGCAAGAAACGGTCTACAGCAGGGGGCGTCCAATTACATCTGTACAGGTGCTGTTGTGGAAGCAGGTTTTCATTCCATGCAAGCAGGAACCATGCCTGATAACCAGTTAATCTTCAGATGTGACTGCTGCTTGGAGATCTACAGGTTCACCCTGCCTGAAGACTGCAAGGTCAACAGATTAAATTACGATGTTTACTGATATGACCTGGATTCAGCCACAAGGTCTATCAGATCATCTGGCCACCAAAGCATGTAAGTCAAGCATGCAACTCTGCATGTTTTAACACCCACTTCAAATCAACTTTACACATGAGCGTCTTTAAGGGACTCTAGTGAAGAGGGAGGTCTTACATTGGGCTTCTTAGGGATTGTTGGATGGACATACCTTGCCTCTTTACAAAAGGAGTAAAAAGGTAGACGTGAGCTGGTGTCTCCTCAAATCCTTGCACTGGGACATGACAAACCCTGCTGTCTCAGGTGCTGTGCAGAAAACTGCACTCAACGTTTCATCATCCAGCCCTAATCAGAGCCACAGCCATGTTCTTTAAGCGTGTCCTATACGCACGCAAGCTGGAAGAAGCACTTGAAAATGTTGGCTCAGCTGGTAGGCCATTATCAGCCTGAAAGAAACTCAGAGACACTAGTGCAGACATGGAATCCTCACATTTATCTGATATGATGCAGAAAGGATGACTAGCCACTGAGATGCAGGGAGAACTCTGTTGAGAAGCTCAAGCCTCTGAGTTGCACAGTCTCAGCTCCTGGATAATTGATTTCAGCAGAAGTATGTCTGCTGCCAAGTTGTTCAATCATCTTAAACAGTGTTTCTCAATCCTATTCACGGCAAAAAATAACCGTCTAAAGAAACAAATGCATGATTTAAGAAGATACAGACTAGAAACAAGTCCAATGATCTGCCAGTGCAGTAAGATAATTACACTTGGTAAGATTTCTTGAAATATGAAAACATATCTAGGCTTTAGAAAAAGAACAAAATGTCTTAAAATAAGCATTAAAACACTTATTCCACTACTACTAAACAAGCAAATTCCTCTTAATTTAAGAATTGTCATCATTATATATTCTGATTTAAAATGAGACAAAGCATTTAAACTTAAAACAAGACTATTAAAATCAAGATCACGCGTACATATCGTCAACAATTATTTATTCAAATGAAGACTCTTGTAACACACAGTAGTTACTGTGCAAAAACAAAGCAAAATCATTACTTTCTGCTTCTCAAAATATCAGGCAACCGAGTTTATAGATGCTGACAAGCTCCTCGATTGTATGTCATATTATCCAGTCAGTTTCAAAAACAGTGTGTATGTACTGATAAAATATAATCTGGAAGATGTCATTGCACTTAACACTGGAAATTAAAACCGTACTGGATAAATAGAAAGAATGTGGTGACTTAATACTGCAGAGTCTTATCATTTGTTGTTAGGTTGTAAATAAATGTGTTGGTGTTACCATAAAACAAGTATTTGGAATAAATAATACTAATGACCAAGTCCTAAGTGTGATTATTGAGCATTTTTTTTTACTGGGCAACTTTAAAACCAGTTATTACAGCTAAAACACAGTCTTAAAAGATACAAGGCTGGCCTCAGATGATGCCTGTGATGGTAAATAAGCTTAATTTGCAGGTAAAATAACTAACTTTAAGCTTAACTAGGTAAGAAAAAAAAAGATAAATAATCTTAAAACAATCATAATAATCTTATCTGCTCTTGCATAGTATTTTATTCTTAAAATAAGATCAATAAGATTTTATGGCTAGAAATAAGATTGTAAGTCTTGAGTAGATGAGGAGTTTTTGCAGTGTTGAGACTTGATCTTGACTTGACCTTCGCTATTCCTGGTCTTGGACTTGACAGTGGTGGTCTTGACCAAAGGGTGGAGGTAGTTCAGTAAAAAGATTAAGAAACACTGCACTAGAGAGCAACTTGGATTCTTGGCTTCTTGTTGTGGTTGTTGGGAGTCGCGGCACCTGAGTGTTCGTGAGAAGCGTGCTGCTTAGACTGAGGGGCTTGGGCCAGATTCAGCTAACGTTACTGAGTACCTGAAAAGGTTCCTGAAGTGGAAACACACTCTTAAGTTCCTGTATTCCTGAAGTTTCTGTGATAAAAACTTGGCTGAATTTACCTGAGAAGATACTTGTATTTCAATACCTATATTCCAGTCCAGTTCAATATCATTTGGTGTGTGTGTGTGTGTGTGTGTGTACCGTTTGCCTCTGTGCTGTGTGATGTTAGCTCCTCGGGGATGGAAGCTGGCCAGCATGTTCCTCTGTTCCTCATTAAGGCAGGCATTTGATTTGCTGTCCTGAGCGAGAATTTCAGTCATCAGCAGCATCTGACGCTCCTGTTAATAAACACACACGTGATGATAATCACTTATTTATAAATTTATAAATAATAAAAAAACAATACTATTATCACCGATTCACACTTAACATGTTCTTTCCCTGTACTACTATAAATACGGTTTCAATCTGAAATAGTAAGTAATGGTTTAAATAACGTTATAAAGACACAATAGGGATCGTGTTTGGGAATGTTGTACCAGATACTGATAGTCGGCCTCGACTTTATAACGCTTCTTGATCTCCACATCCACCTGATTGCGGGCGTGTTTGAGTTTGACCTCCAGCGCGGCGCGGGCCACGTCCGATTTCACCAGCAGCTCTTTGTATTTCTTCAGCTCCAGTTCGGCGTGAAGCCATTTCTTCCTGACCACCTCGAAGTTTCTCACCACCTCAATAAGCTCTGCAGGAGAAACCAGTTTTAAAAAAGTCAACAAAAACACAAAAACATGAAATAAAGTCAATGAGAAATAAAATAAAAAGCTAACAAAAAAATTAAAGACAACAGAAAAAACACAGAAAATAAATAAAGACAACAAGAAATTTAAAAAAGTTTTTGAAAAAAGACAATCAATAAATAATAAATAAATAATAAACAAAAATCCATCAATAAAAAATTTAAAAAATAGACAACAGGAAATAAAAATTAAATATTTAATTTAATATTTAATTTAATATAAAAATATTGATAAAATATAAAAATATAAATTTTTTAAATAAAAATATAATACATAAACAAACTAACAAATAAACAAACAAACAAACAAACAAACAAATAAATAAATAAATAAAAAGTTTTGAAAAAATACATTAAAGTTAACAAAAAAAAAATCAACAAGAAATAAAATCAACCAAAAATACCAAAAATATAATGTCAACAAGAAATAGTAAAAAAGTAAACAAGAAATAAAATATAAAGTTACAAAAAAATAAAATAAATTAAACAGAAAGCAGGACTGTTCCCTGTGAGTGCAGCGTTCCTTATTTTATTTTATTTACTTTATTTTATTATAAAGCTGTTTAAATTTACAACTTGCTGAGACTCGATTGTTTAACACACAAACAAAACAAAACAAATAAACAAACAAATATTGTTTATATAATTGTTTATAATATTTGAATATATGAAAAAGTAAAAACAAATTCCACAGAAAAGCATAAAGAAATACTCACTGTTTTGGAGGAAAAGGACTTTTAAATAAATAAATAATTTAGAATTGCTTATACAGGGAAAAAAAGTGAAAAGAAGAAACAAAATCACATCCTGTTTACTGTCTAGGGCACTTGATCACGTGGTTTGTGTCTGTCTCTACAGTCTGGTGGAAAGCAGTGTGTAGTGAGATAACGAGATAAACAAACAATATTCATTATTAAATATCAAAGCACAGTACTGAATATTCATTACTTCTGTTGGAAATATGTAAATTAAATGATAATGAAGAGAGCGCGCCTCGGACAGGTGAGTTCCGCGCATGCGCACAACGACCCGAACCCTAGAATTAACTGAGCGCGCGTGTAGTTTATTATATTAATGAATTATTTAGAGATTAAACTGATTTTAAAGTCGGATTAACTGAGCAGAGAGATGATGATGATGATGATGATGATGATGATGATCTTACCGAGCTCAGAGTGTGTGTTTTGCTCTAAAGCAAGCCGGTGTAAGCACAGACTCAGCAGCTCCCTGATGAACTCCTCTCCCATGATGCACTGCGACAGAGCACCTGCTGCACGACCAGCACCATCTACACACCATCTACACACACACACACACACACACACACCACTTCCGGTTTCAATCAGCTGAACAAAATCCGGCGCGAGCGACTTTGTTTGTTTGTTTGTTTGTATTTATTTATTTATTATTTAACTTCCTGGGGCCTGTTCTTCGTACATCCGAGATCAAAAGACACATCCGAGATGATATGATCCAGCTAATCATTCTCTGGTTAATTAGGTTCCTCGGACACACCTGTTGCTGATGATTAGTATCAGGCTGGATTGAGTTATCTGAGATCATTGCGCTGGTTAAAGGGGAGATGCATCGATAGCAGAAACACTGATCAGCAGCGCTGCTATGGGTTTCCTACAATAACTGAAGAGTGTGCTTACTTTCTCTCAGCGACAGAACAAGAGCTCTTAATGGAGGGTTATAGCGAGTCCCACAATTTAATAAAACCTCAGGGAACATCTCAAAGGCTGCACAAGCCTGGAGAGAGGGATGGTAAATGGTTTGCAGACAAATTAAATGCATAAGTAGTGATGGTGTTAATGTTTTTATCACTTATTACAGTATATATAATGTACTTTTCTTTCTTTTTTTAATTTTCATAATTACTTGAATCTTTTATATTAGAGCCACCATGGAATCCAGTGGAACTTGGGAACAAGTAAAAGTGAAATACAAGAACATTCCACAAAATGGTAATATTAACTATATATACTGTTCATGTCCTGTTCATGTCCTGTATGTGTAGTGTTGTAGACTTGTACAAGTTCTCCGCATCTCCAGCAGTGTGAAGGAAAGAGCCACTCGCAGAGAATCTAAGAGATTAAATACTAAAAGCTCTGTGAATTATCCTCACACCTTCTGCAACAGGTCGCTCACAAGCCTGCAGCAGACTTCCCCCATCACCTCCGCTCATGAAGCCCAGATCTGATCCTGTTTACATGAAATAAGCCTGATCCCGAGCACGTTTCAGCTTACCCACCTGTTGCTATGACAACAACTTCAGGATGAGTGTCGAAGAACCAAATAATCCAAGATCATGTCAAATCTTCAACAATCAAATCAAATCAAACTGAGTTAGCGATGTTCTCACTTTTACAGCAACTATAAACCATTATTTTCTCTCACTGAGCATCAGATGCCTCTTGTGTTTGAATTTCTGAAGAACCACAAGAGGATTGTGATAATAATAATAATAATAATAATAATAATAATAATAATAATAACTGCTTTTATGTTTGTCTTAAACCACATTGTTTTTATTTATCCTCTTTAATCACTGAAGCACATATTGAATTTAGGTTTATTATTTATTTATTTATTTATTTATTTATTTTTCTCCATTGATGTTTTGCATTAATTAGTTTATTTATATATATTTATTTATTTTCTGCAGGAGCTGCTGTGGCCACTAGAGGGCAGTCAGAGAATCTACTTCAGACTGTTTATTGTTTACTCTCTCTCTCTCTCTGTGTGTGTGTCTGTGTGTGTGTGTGTGTGTGTGTGTGTGTGTGTGTGTGTGTGTGTGTAGTTCAGAGCTCCTCAGTGGTTCAGGGTTCGATTCACTACATTTCACAAACACACTCAGAAATAAATCTTCTGCCTCTAAACTCGCCTCAGTTTACAACTGTACAAAAGTCTATTATGGTCCAGTTTCATCTGCTATATAATCAGTTTAAACTACCACATAATCATCATCCTCCACTATGTTTATACTGTATATATATTTATATTTACACTGAATATAGTAATATCTATTAATATAGTATCACATTTTTGTTCAACAGTTCAATATTCATTACAATTTATAGCAGCTGTAATCAGTCGTTCCCTCACCAGCTTCTCTTTTTTCTCTCTCCTGAAGTTAATAAGACAAAAAGAAAACGCAGCTTGTTGCGCATGTTACTGAGAAACCGCATGAAGCGTAAACTCTTAAGCGTAAAACCTAAAGTTACGACTTCACCTCTGACTGTTACAAAGCGCTGACACTGGAGACTCCTTCCACAAAATGTCTCCTTACAGAAGACTTCACCATGTCAGTGATTACAGACGTTTTTAATCCGTTTATGTGGAGCGTTCGCTGTGTACGTCCCTGTGAATGAGCTGTTACTATGGAAACGATAACGTATTAGAACGAGCGCATTAATATAAACCTGTGCTACTGTCAGAGCTGCTGTTATAGAAAACTAATCAACACCTTCTGCTCCAGAATTCAACAGCACTGTGGTGTAAAATTATATAAAGCTACTTCAACCTGTAGATTCGCGCTACTACAACAGTAACTCATTTCTCTTGTAATTAATTAATACAATCTAATCAAGGGAAAATTAGCTAGCTTTATTTACTAGCTTAGCTAATACACTTTCAAGTGCACATTACGATAAATATGCCTCATTGCTCATTGCTAGCTGTGCTCTCCTAACATTTCAGTGTTTTTCTTGTCGTCTTGTCTTTCTAGGAAACTTAGTTTTAAATATTTTTTAAGTGAGTGCTCTGGATTTTCTCCACTATGCTTTCAGAAATGATGGCAGAAATCCAAAGTGCTGCTCTCTATTTGCAGGCTATTTGTGCACAAATGCAACACTAATAAACCTAAAGCTGAAATACGTGTATAAAATATAGAGCAGGTTAGATTGAAGAGGAAATAATCCTAGATGGCCAAATTAAAGTAGAGAAGCTGTCTGTCTGAATCTGCAGTTAGAGAGACGACAGAGAGAGAAATTGTCTTTTATTTTCATTATTTTTAGACAGTGTTGGAGTTTTAGTGCTGAAACGTTGCCTACATGTCTATAAATGAGATATATACTCATCCACTAATCTGATTGGTTGAGCAGCGTTCCCAGAGCGCCTATATTTCCCGTAGTCGCACTGAGACGTTTCACTGTGTGTATCACTCCTTTCGTCTGTGTTCTCCACGTAAAATTCCACTTCCTGGTTCAAAACCGTTACTACGGTAGAGTTAGTGACATCATCCTCGGACATGACAAACGATTTTTTCCATTTTTCAGGAATATAACTTTTGAATTAAAATATAAAAGCTCACCAGATGAGGATGAAAAGGAATAAAGGACACCAGTTTCACCAGAAGCACTTTTAACAGGAGTGTACATAGCAATGTGAGCTAGCTATTGTGCCATATTGTGTCCGAAATGTCACTAAATCAATATTAATTTCTTGTTTATAGAAGAACTGTTGTATAAAAGCACTTCCTGCTATTTCACCAAATCACAGCCGTGCTGATATTCGGTAGAATCGCGCTCTTGCTCGTGTGGTATCGCTTAATCATACTTAAGAGGGCGATAGAGAGTGTCTATAAAACTTTTCCAGTAATGTTATCATAATAATCATGAAAGTTTTCCTCAGTAGTACGGGGCTTTATAAAAACACAGTGACATCTACAGCATCCCTGCTATGGACATCGTTCGAGAGCTGTGGTCAAGAACACCAGTGTCAAGTCCAAGACCAGGATTAGCTGAGATTGAGTCAAGACCGAGTGTTAAGTCAAGATCGAGACCGAAATCCTTCTCAAGGCCAAAATTTACTTCAGCTACTCGGCTTCGTTCGTGCATTTCACTAATGATTAGGCTGTTCGTTAGACGAAGGAATTATTCTTGTCAAAAGAAAAATCACCACAAACATCATCTTTACAAACTCTCACTCGAGACCAAGACCATATTTAGCCAGACCAAAAGTCTGAGTCTTGAGCTCGGACCTTGCCTAACTTCTTCCATCCTACAGCTCCACCTCCTCCCACATTTTCTTGTCTTGCACAAATCTGGCTCAAAGCTGTTTCTATTTTTTCTCACCGGTTTCTTTTTCAGAACGAACAGAACCCACGACTTCCAGGGATTTTCGGTTGATCAGAGTGCAGCGCTAATGACACAATCATGTACGTGTTTATGTGAAGAAGCAGTGCTGCTAGAGACCGATCACGCTGCTGATCTGCCGTCACAGTGGACAGGAAGAAGCTAGCCTCTGCGCTTAGCTGACTGCAGCGCCCCCTTACTGCAGCGCTCAGAATGCAGCTCGGGACACATTTCTGAACGCAATAACGTACGTGTTCATGTACATCCGGACGTAGGGGTGTGTGTAGACAAGACGTAAAGCAAAGCTAAAACTAAATAAAAGCACATGCTGGTGTTACGAAGGGGAAATTATGACATGGTCATTGTTACATTTTCTAGATTTTTCTATAATTAATCATATAATCTTTAAAATCTAAAATGATTTTCGTCTGAGTTCGTAAAACCTGATGATTATAAATTCACTCTGGATACAAAAATCTCACTGTTCGTTCTCTTTATTTATTTATAGAGAGAGGTTTCTCCCATACGTTGGTCTGGAGATGCAGTTTTGCTGATTATTGTTGTTCATAATGATGATAAATATCAGGACAATTTTTGGTAATATTGAGTTTTTTTTACTGAATGTGTAAATGTGTGTGAATGTGAATGTGAAGCTCAGTCTATTAACGAACCCCTTTATTTTTATTGGAATGTAATTTATCTGTCTTTTGTACTCACTTATCGTTTCTCCTCCACAGTCTTCTCTGGTTTGTGTTGTCCTCTTCCTCCGTCTCTCTCTCTCTCTCTCTCTCTCTCTCTCCCGCTGTGTGTACAAATCCACTCGCTCTCACAAACCCAGGTTTTGTGTTAGAATTAAAAAACACCTCCCCAGAGCCGTGCTGATAAAAATGTAATTCTGATAGCGAGAGTCGGGCGGGAAATAAAATAAATATCTGCTTTTCTGCAGAAGACAGTTGTTTAAAAAACCCTGTGGATAATCTATGTGTAATAATAAACGTGTATGTTTATTTTCCCTTTAAAAAGGAAGTTAATTAGTTTGAGAAGTGGGCGTGGCTAATAACCGCTCTCTGTTTAATACGTTTATACGTAGATTATTTTGGCTTTATTTACTATATAGTGCACATAAACACCATCATCAGTCCACTGTGGGCGTGTCCCAAACCATGCACTCTATTTACTATATAGTCCACTGTGGGCGTGTCCCAAACCACACGCCCTATTCACTATATAGTCCACTGTGGGCGTGTCCCAAACCACACGCCCTATTCACTATATAGTCCACTGTGGGCGTGTCCCAAACCACACGCCCTATTCACTATATAGTCCACTGTGGGCGTGTCCCAAACCACACGCCCTATTCACTATATAGTGCAAATAAACACCTTCATCAGTCCACTGTGGGCGTGTCCCAAACCACACACCCTATTCACTATATAGTCCACTGTGGGCGTGTCCCAAACCACACTCCCTATTCACTATATAGTCCACTGTGGGCGTGTCCCAAACCACACGCCCTATTCACTATATAGTGCAAATAAACACCTTCATCAGTCCACTGTGGGCGTGTCCCAAACCACACACCCTATTCACTATATAGTCCACTGTGGGCGTGTCCCAAACCACACACCCTATTTACTATATAGTCCACTGTGGGCGTGTCCCAAACCACACACTCTATTCACTATATAGTGCACATAAACACCATCATCAGTCCACTGTGGGCGTGTCCCAAACCACACACCCTATTCACTATATAGTCCACTGTGGGCGTGTCCCAAACCACACACCCTATTCACTATATAGTCCACTGTGGGCATGTCCCAAACCACACTCCCTATTCACTATATAGTCCACTGTGGGCGTGTCCCAAACCACACACTCTATTCACTATATAGTCCACTGTGGGCGTGTCTCAAACCACACTCCCTATTCACTATATAGGCTATAAGACGTACACAGCTAACATTTTCTTTAGGTTTCTGTCATGTTTGGATTCCCAGCTCATTAGAAATTGTTACCATGGTTACAATTAGCTAGCTAATGTAGCACAACCTATACATAGTAGTTTCAGTACTCATCTAGCTTGCTATCTTGACTTGTTATGAAAGCTAGGGCTAATGAGGTCCAAAAGGTTGTAAAGCAGTGGCCTAGCGCGCTCTGCATTATCAGCACGTTAGCGTCACTCGCTGTGCATTCACTCATGCTGATTATCTCTCGCTCACCGTTTCCGAAAACATCAGGTGGAGAGATCCAGCCCCGAGGCTCTGACCTCTCCGTGTCCAAATGCCAGTTTCAAAAAGAATATGCAAATAAAAAAAAAAAACATTTCAATAATGAGCTTTCATTTATATCTGGGTTCTTTGGCCACGCTGGAATTCACTCATGCTCTCATGATTCATTAAACCAGTGTCACATTAACGTCGAAATATTTAAAAGAAAATGCAAATGTGCAAAACATGCAAAAATATGGACTTTTTTTGTGATTCATGATCAGACCTGAGATTCCCACTACACAAAGAGATAATGGATGAAAATAAAAGTCTTTGGTTTGGTTTGATGAGACTCTGTTTGCGTTAATAAGTCAGAAGGAACAGAAGAGCCGTGTTTGTTGTTTGGAAAATGAAGAACGAGGAACATTTGTACTCAAAGGCTGAGAGAAAATCGGTGCTCTCTCTGAGATAAAAGCTTTGAATGTTGTGAGAAATCAGTAACAAGGTCATGCGCTCACACTGACCTCCCAGGCATCCGCAACACAAAAACTGACAACAACAATATCCAAAATATACAAGAACTTTCCAAACGTGGGCAAAGATGAAAAATCAGACATTCTGACAAAAACAATGAAGCATTTAGTTCAACACCAGAGAGGATCCGAGATCCTGAGAATAAATAAGAGACTTTGGCAAAGAGCAACACAACAAACGCTGACAAAAGTACAGAGCACCATGAAAAATGAATTCTAAATTAAATCGTCTTGTGGACCGTAACTGAAGTGATGGAATAGTTTCTGTTATTGACTAGAGAGCAAAATAGAGTGATAACATCGTTCTTCAAAAATTGGACATAAAATCCCAGTTAAATCCGTTTCAGTTCCAGGTTATAACACCACAAAATGTGGAAAAGTTCAAGGAACTCTACGACGCTGACCTGAACACAGCGACGAGATTTTACAGATTTTACTGATGGTCAGGAGATGAAGCTGATCGTGTTCCAGCCCGAGTTCCAGCCTGCTCCACATAAACAGATGAAAAAAGATAGTAATCATTGATGTGATGAAGTTTTCTGTAAGGAGATGTTTATGTGTTTATGTGTTGGGGACTGTGGAGATGACTTTGAGGCTGCGGTTGCTGTGAGCAGTTTTGCACTCAGGTCTCCATCAGTGAACAATTGATGTTCAACAAACCAGACTTCATGTGAAAACTATAGTGAATTTCCTGGTTGCACAATTGCACTATTTGTCCATGTAGTACACAGTTATAGAAGGGAATGATTTATAATGATTTATCTGTTGCACCCAGATGAGGATGGGTTTCCTGTAGAGTCTGGTTCCTCTCAAGGTTTCTTCCTCACATCATCTCAGGGAGATTTTCCTCACCACTGTCACCTCTGACTCGCTCATTAGGGATAAATTTATAACTTTACAACTTATATCCTGAATGTATTTATTTCTGTAAAGCTGCTTTGTGATGATGTCCGTTTTTAAAAGCGTTATACAAATAAAATTGAATAAAATTGAATTGAATGCAACAGTTATGGAAGGAGTCTCCAGTGTCAGCGCTTTGTAACAGTCAGAGGTAAAGCTGTAACTTGAAGTTTTCCGACATCTTCAGGTTTCACACACACAGGATACAAAACTAACTATATAAAACAACAGTGATGATACTGCAGCCTGAACAGAGTTCAATGTCTTTATTAATTCACACCGTGTGTGTATGTGTGTGTGTGTGTGTGTGTGTGTGTGTGTGTGTGAGATTGATGTTTTTCGTAACTAAGACTCTGTGCCATTTTCGCCCCTCGAGGCAGCAGCACTGATTTTCTGACAGTTTTCCGACATCTTTAGGACAGAGGAGTTTACGCTTCTTTGTGCTTTCTCAGTAACATGCGTAACAACCTGCGATTTTTTGTCTTATTAACTTCAAGAGAGAGAGAATAAAAAGAGGCTGGTGAGGGAGCGACTGTTTATAGCTGTGTATTATGGCTGTGGTATAAGAGGAATAAAACACTTAAGGATGAAATAGTCAGTGTAACGATGTCCTCTCATGTGGTCGGCACGGTAACGAAGCAGCTTGGTGTCTCACAGCCTGAGGGTTCGGACATTGATCCTGAGCTCCTGTTAGCACGAGTGTGTGTGAAACCAGAGAATTGATTAGATTAGATTTGATTAGATTAGACTCTCGGTTTGCAGTCAGTAGCTTTGGGTGTGTTTCTGTAAACAATGATAAGACTGAAACTTTAGGTTGTGTGATACCTGAATTAACCCTGTTACTCCATTAAACAGAGAAACTCATCTTTACGTCATCAGCTGATCTGATTTTAACTTGGCGTTCAGTGTGTGTGTGTGTGTGTGTGTGTGTGTGTGAGAGAGATACTGATGAAGGAAATTAAGAAGTGTTGAGTTTGTGTGTGTGTGTGTGTGTGTGTGTGTTGATTCTTTAAAGGAGTGAATAATTTGCTTTTCGAGTTGCAATGACATGAAAAACCACATGCAATTTTCAGTGACATTTCTAAAAGATAATTAGACAGAAATGTCACGCACATGGTTTAACCTAAACCCAGACCGCATCTTAAAAAGACTGAGCCATTCTGTTTCATTTATTGTGTGTGTTTTAAAATGAATTACAAATGTCTCCGAGTGACCTTTCAGGTGGCATTCTAGGTTTAGATCATATTAAAGTTCTGAGGGTCAGACGAGAACCGAGAAAAACCTCCGTATGTTTTTGGACCGCTCTAAAATTGTCAGAGAGACTCATTACACATTTCACAGACTGAAATTTAAGGCGTTATGGTCTACAAGTGAATAATAACGGGGTTACTGTTACCATCCTGAAGCTGATTATTTTCCTGTAACAGCAGGAAGTTCTGACACTGGAGACTCCTTCCATAAATGTTAAACATCTCCTTACAGAAATCTTCACCATATCAATAGTCACGTTTACATGGACACTTTTTGTTTTATCATTTATCAAGCAGTTAAAACGCCCCTTCCCGAGCCCAGAACAAGGCATCTGTGGATGAGGGTCTGAAGCAAGGACCGGTGGAACAACGTCGTCTTGCACCACTTCACAGACGAGGAGTGGAAGGAGAATTGTAGGATGACACGACAATCATTTATGACACTCTGCTCCATGGTGGAGGCTACGGTCAGAGCCCCAATACCGCCGACAGCCGTGCGTCATACGTCATTACGTGTTTGTACGTCACTGCACATGCGCAGAACTATCTGGTTTCATTTTTGATTGGATGAAGTGTTTACACGTCCTCTCCATCGGATTAGAAAAGGTTTAAACCACCCCTTACGAGCCGAATGAAATTTTAATCGGTTTTGGCCAATTCATTCCGATTGACGTGTTTACATGTGACTTTTTAAATCTGATTGTGCTTCGAGTCCAGTTACGATCGGATTATTAGTGTAGCTAATGATTACACACATTTTTTAATCTGTTTATTGTTAGAGGAGCGTCTTCTGTGTGAGCTGTTACTATAGAAACGATACAAACCTGCACTACTGTCAGAGCTGCTGTTATAGAAAACTAATCAGCACCTTCTGACCAATCAGAACTCAGGATTCAGTAGTGCCGGGCCACTTTGGGTCACTGCATGTGCTATCACACTTTAAAGCTTTTCTGCATTCGAATTTCTGAAGTCATTCTGTAGATTTAGCTTTTTAATCTCACTCTAAGTGTGCACATTTATTTTTTTCACTATTAGAGCCCTGTAGTAATCTCCTTTAGGAGTGTGTGACTAGCAGACATCTTTAAATTTCTCATTTATCCTTCCTGTGAAATAGAGCCTGAAATCCACCAGACGAAACCCAAACAGTTTTCATGCTACATTATAATCTCATTATAAATCAGCATGATTTTCTCCCTTGAAGCCTCAATAACTGGAGGCTGAATTAATTAGTCTAATTGAGGAAATGATAAGGAAATGAATTATTTAGCACACATTTCCTCAAGCTAACGCTGCTGTGTTTCTAATTGTAGAGCTTTATTTTTCATCAGGCTTTGTGATGGCACGCTCGGTAAAGCTCTGGGTTTAGCGCAGTTTGAAAATGTTAACGTTCCTCATATTAACCAAGCTGAACATGTTCTCTCTGTGTGAATCCTCACTTAGCAAATCTGTCAAATTACTTCCAGTGTTGAAGAGAATCCATCATATCCCAGTGGAGATTAATGGCAACGAGTGTTTATAGTTTTATTTGTTCCTCTTCTCTCTGGAGACAAAGTGTCACGCTTGATCTGGAAAACAATTAGTGTGAAAATAAAAGCTGTCTGAGTATGATGTGAATATTGCAGAGCTACTGAAATGGGAGCAGAAAGAAAAAGTAAAAGAGGCAGAAGAATGAATGAAAGGGGTTAAAAAGGAACAGATACATGTATAGAAAGAGCTGCAGAACATGTCTCAGGGGCAGATAAATAAGTAAAAGAGGCAGAAGAACAAGTAGACTCGACAGCAGCAGCAGCAGCAGTAGAAGAAGAACAATTGTGAAGGACAGAAAAGAAGAAAAGGACGAAAGAAGTAGGAGAAGAGGTGAAAAAGCGTGGCAGAAAAACCTCTAGAAGACCAAAGAATGAGTAAAAGGGAGAGAAGAACCTGTGGGAGAGACAGAAGGATGAACAGAAGAAGCAGAGGAATTGATAGAAAGAGAAGAAAAAAATAGAAAAATAGGTGGATGAGGTGGAAGAATGAGTGGATGAATGGGTCAGAAGACCAAGTGGATGATCAGAGGAGGTAGAGGAACACATGGAAGGCACAGAAAGACAAGCAGAAGGGACAGAATTTTTTTAATGGGGTGGAAAGAAAAGAAGATGTAGAAGAGGCAGAATAATAATGCAAGGAACAAAGAATGAGTAAGAGGAGCAGAAGAATGAGTGGAGTCGTTAGATAAACCTGTGGAACGTACGTGAGTGAAAGAGGCAAAAGAAAAGGCAGAAGGGGCAGAAGAACAAGTAGAAGTGGCAGAGGTATAAATGGGGTAGAAGAAAGGTTGGATGAGGAAGAATAACAATTAAAAGAACCAAACAACAATTAACCAGGACAGAAGAACCTGTAGAAGAATCAGATGAATGAGCGGAAGCGGTAGAAGAACCTGTCAAAGGGAAGAGGTCATAAGTGGAAGAGGCAAATGTAGAAGGGGCAGAAGAACCAGAGGAACCAGATGTGGAAAAGGGAGAACAAGTGAGAGGTGTAGAAGAATGAGTGGAAAACAGAGAAGAGAAAAAGTCAGAAGAACGAGTGGAGAAAGTTAAAGGAATATATAGATGCAGGGGCTGAAGAACAAGTGGCAGGGGCAAATACATACAGTATATAAAATGATCAGCAGAAGAACAATTGCAAAGCACAGAAAAGGCAGAAGAATGAGAGGAAGAGATGGAAAGCATGGCAGAAAGAGTGTAAGGGACAATAAAAACCCGTAGAAGAGCATAGGAATGAGTGAAATTACCAAAGAAGGAGTAGAAAAGGCAGAGGAATGAGAGCAAAGAGATGAAGAATGAATGGAAAAGGTGGAACATAAGTGAATGGTGGAAAGCATTGAATAATGAGTGGAAGGAGAAAAGAACCTGTAAAGAGATTGAATAAGGAGTGGAAATGGTAGAAGAATGAATAAAAGCACCAAAGAAGAAAAAGGGGCAGTAGAATGAGAGGAGTTGGTAGATAATCTTGTGCAAGAGACAGAAGGAAGAGTAAAAAGGGCAGAAGCATGAGTGGAAGAGGTAAAATTAATATTAGAAGAGGCAGAAGAACCATCAAACCAAATGTGGTAGTGGTAGAAGAATGAGCAGAGGGGATAGACGAACGAGTGGAAGAAGCTGAAGAATAATTTTAAGGGGTAGAAGAAAAAGTTAGAAGGCCAAAGAACAAGTAGAAGGGGCTGAAGAACCAGAGGAAACAAATGTGGATGAGGCAAAAGAATAAGTGTAAAGGCTAGATTGAGTTAAAAGACCAAAGAATGAGAAGAGAAATCAGAGGAACCAAAGGAACCAGATGTGGATCAGGCAAAATGAGTAAAATACCAATGAATGAGTAGAAGTGAAAGAGTAGAAAATGAGAAGAAGAGGTAGAAGAACCTCTGGAAGGGACAAAAGAACAAGTGCAAGGGGCAGCAGCATGAGTGGAAGGGGCAAAAGCAATAGTATAAGGGCCAGAAGAATCAGAGGAACCAAAAGTGGAATAAGAAATAAGAGAAATAAGAATAAGTGAAAGAAAAAGGCAGCTGTGCCAAATCTCGTCCTCTTTCTGAGTCAGTGTGTGACGCAAAAATCATAAATCTGTTTCAGTTTTTCATTATGGTGAAGATAAAAGCACTTTTCACTCTGTTCTGGTCTTTTTTTTCCGCTTTAAGCCGTCAGTGGAGCTCTCAGAAATCCTCGCTTTACACGGCATTAACTCCACACACACACACACACACACACACACACACACGACAGGGAAATGTCTCTCATATAACATGAATACAATTTTCACAAATGCCTGAATGAAGCTCACCTATTTTTTTGTAGGTATGTAATATGTGTTGGAGAAGTGTGTGTGTGTGTGTGTGTGTGTGTGTGGCAAGCAGTAAATGTGATAAAGCCCAGAGAATAAAAGAGAAGAAACTCATTATAGCCTCACAGCTCATGTTGCCAGAAGTTGTCCTTTCAGACAGTTTCAGAACTGTTTACAATTCCAGAACCCTCTCTCACCATTTCAGAACCCATTTCCCAGTTTCAGAACCCTCTACCATGGTCTCAGAACCCGGTTCCCCAGTTTAAGAACCCTCTACCATGGTCTCAGAACCTTCTACTATGGTTTCAGAAACCAGTTCCCCATTGTTAGAACTCTCTCCTATGGTTTCAGAACCTGATTCCCCAGTGTCAGAACCCTCTCCCACAGCTTCAGAACCCATTTTCCCAGTTTCAGTACTCTCTCCCATGGTTTCAGAACCCGGTTCCCCATTGTCGAACCCTCTCCCACCATTTCAGAACCCAGTTCCCCAGTTTCAAAACCCTCTGCCATAGTTTCAGAACCTAGTTCCCCAGTTACAGAACTCCCTCCCAAGATTTCAGAACTCTCTCCCACAGTTTCAGATCCCAGTTTCCCCGTGTCAGAACCCTCTCCCATGGATAGAGTACCCAGTTCCCCAGTTTCTGAACCCTCTGTCACGGTTTCAGAACCCGGTTTCCCAGTTTCAGAACCCTCTCCCACAGTTTCAGATCCCTATCAGAGCCCCCATGGCTCACAGCTTCAGAACCCAGTTCCCCAGTTTCAGAACCCTCTCCCATGGTTTCAGAACTATGTTACACAATTTCAGAACCCTGTCCCATAATGGTTCTGCCTTATGGTCCCAAAACTCTGTCCCACCATTCCCATGAGGCATTTGTAAATATGTATAATCCTCATTCAGAGGAACACTGTACCTATCCACCATTTTTTAAAAAGATGGAACATCCTTTTCTGAGAAGAAATCCTTGCCTTCATATCTGTCCAGAATAAAGGAACTTAAAAGGGACGGACTTTATCTCAGGAGCATTACTGAGGTGACTAGTGAAGTGATGATGTAATGAATATGTTATCGCTCCATGCCTGTGTGACCTACACGACTTAAAGGCGAAGTAGCTTTATTAAGCATTGATTAATTATCATAGTTTTAACTGCGCTCTCGTGTAATCCCCAGAGGATTGTGGTTTTATAAGACATGCAGATTTCCAGGCGTATCATGACAGCAGTATTAGCAAGTGGAGCTTCATTAATGCGGGAAGCTAATTAGCCCAGAAACATGACTGCGCTTCTTATCTGTAGTGATAAGAAGAGGATTATGGTGATGGTTCTGCTCAGCCTGCTGTGGATAATTACAATTACTGTAATACATTGTAAAGGAAACTGTGGGTAATTAACTCTGATTAAAAAACCATTACCATTCTGTAATGAACATGTGCTGCAACTTCCTGCTTTATTACAGAAACTGATTCTGGTTTTAAAGCGAGAGGAGATTACTGTCAGTTATTATCATTTATTCTTTCATGTAGTTCCTGGGATTGTTATTGGCAGTTCTTCAAAAATACAAAAATGTGAATATTACACACTTTAATGTTGATATTTTAGCCTAAATTACGTTCAGTTCCTCTCCAGACTTCTCTGTTTGTACTCACTGACTCTCATTCTAGGATTTTATCCGAACTCATTGTTTATTTTAATTAATAATATTCATTTTGTGTTTGGGGTTCGTGTTATTGTATAATTTGTTGTAAATTGTGTAGGATGTAAGTGTGTAATGTGTGACAAGGCAGAAATCAGAGGAGAAGATGAAAAAATCACCTGTACAAACAGGAGAGAGGAAAATCCAAAGAACAAACCCAGAAAATGGGGATAAATGCTGAGGAGCATTTATTATAATATTTGGCAGGACTTCATAATGAAGGAATGTTCTTGGCGTTGTTTATGTACTAGAGAGTCAGAAAGTAAACAGGAAGTGGAATAGTGCTAGACAAGGTCACGTTACAATTCAGGAGACTGTGACCTCTGCTGGCAGGGAGGGGTAGTGTCCTGAAATCTTTTCTTCTTTAATTTTGCATCTCAGGCGGCCGGCTAGCTCGGTTGGTAGCACATGGGACGCTTGATCTCAGGATTATGGGTTTGAGCCTCGTGCTGTGTGCCGACCCCAGCCACTGGTGGTGCTCAGGCTAGTGCACTCTCAGTGCCGGTGCCAAGCCCGGATAAACGGCGAGGGTTGTGTTATTAAGGGCATCCGGCGTGAAACCTGCGGCAAATCAATATGCGGACAATTGAAGGTGATCCGCTGTGGAGACCCCTAACGGGAGCCGCCGAGAGAACAACAACAAAGGTGCAACATCTCACTCCGCTCCCATCACAACTCCATTTCCCAGAATTCCATACCTTCATCCAGCTAGTTCTGCAGCTCAGTTTCCCTCAGGGATCAACGAAGTACTCTGTCTATCTGTCTGTCTGTCAATCTGTCTATCTGTCTGTACATTCATCCATCTGTTCCTCCACCTGTCTTTCTGCCTTTCTGTCAGTCTAACAGTCTATCTATCTATCTATCTATCTATCTATCTATCTATCTATCTGTCATCTGATAGAAGACTTCACCAGCCATGCACGGATGTGAAGAGTCATGTGAAATAAAGTTTGATCAGGAATTCTGGGAATTTGTGATGTGATACAAGGTTAATGTGGCTAATGGAAGCTTATGAGCTTGTCATGTGAAGAACCGATCGATAAATACATAAATAAAAACAATATCAGTGATCATTTATGGAAGATCTTCACAGAACAACATTAATACATGACATTTTGTCTACTCCAGTCTTCTATAGATTTTGAATAAGAGGAACTAATTCTTTTTTGAGAAATTGTTCCTTTAATCTGAACTCCTGGTTTACTTCTGCGAGTTACATGCACACTGTAATGGATTTTTGAGGAGGATTTTCATACGACAGCTTTTAAACCTTTTGAAACGTAAACGTGGTGTGAAATTAGAGTCGAGTCGTTCTGATTAAACGCCGTCCTCCTCGTTTTACTAGAATGGAAGAACCAGACTTCAAAGTGTGGATCTGTTTGAAGTGTGATTTAAGAAAAGCAGCTTCTGTAGCAGAAACACACTTCTTTCACACTTCTGAATTTCTTAGACGTTAGTTTAGCTCCGAGGTTACGTCAGACGAGCGCCGTGTTTCAGCCGGTCGTAGATGAATTGCTGTAGATGGGAAATTAATTAGAGAAGCTTATCTGCACTCAGGGGCTGCTGGGATTTTTCTTCCCAAGGCTCGTTACACACACTGCATTTGACTTAAAGGTCAGTGTGTTTTATTTCCTAACTACAGCAATTAATAAGTTTATCACTGAAGTGAGATCAGTTCAGTAAACGCTGCTCTCCAGATAAAGCAGTGCAGTCATATTTCTCTGGAAGATTTAAATGCCAAGCTGTACAGATTTCACATTTATCCTCCATGGGTTCTGTGTTATTGTAGTTCATCCTCATTATTCAAAAAATATACGTTTGGACACATCTACTTAGAAACAGAACAAATTTTTGACCCTGTAATCATAATGTTGGGGTCATAATTTTACATACACCTTGGAGAATCTGCAAAATGTTAATAATTTAAAAAAAAAATAAGACGGATCATAAAAATTGCATGTTGTTTTTATTTAGTTCTGCTCTGAGTAAGCGATTTCACACAGTAAATGTTTCCATCTCGTCCACAAGACACAATAATAACTGAATCTACACACAGGAACCAGTTCAGAAGTTTACACACACTCGATTCTTAATCCTGTGTGTGTTTCCTGATGATCAGAGACTGTTTTTATGTTTTGTGAAGGTTGTTCATGAGTCTCTTGTTTGTCCTGAGCAGTTAAACTGCACACTGTTCTTCAGGAAAATCCTCCAGCTCCTGCACCTTCTCTGCTTTTCCACCATCTTCTGCGTATCTGACTCCTTTCCATCAGCAGCTCTATGATGCTGAGATCCATCTTCTCACACTGAGGACAGCTGAGGGACTCGAACACGACTATTACAGAAGCTGCAAACGTTCACTGAAGCTCAAGAAGGAAACACGATGTGTTAAGAGCATTAAGGGCGTGTAAACTTTTGAACAGGATGATCGGTGTAAATTGTTATTATTTTGTCTTCTGGGGAACATGTAAATATCTTCTGTAGCTTCTGAAGAGCAGTACTAAATAATAAAAAAAGATCTTCAAAAATAATAATAGAATAGTGTCAAATGCTCTCATCATAATTTTTTAAATAAAAAAATGCAGCTTTTATTTAAAAAAAAAGTTCTACAACATAAACTTATTAACTTAAAAAACTTATTTAACTAAAACTTACATTGAATTTTAATAAATGTACCTTAAAAACTTATCTTAAAAAGCTTTTTTAATTTAATTCATGTATCTTAACTCTAAGTTAAAAGATTATTTAAATAAAAAAATATATTAAACTTCATTAACCCTGAATTATTTAACTTATTAAAATTACTTTTGAAAATCTACACTATAATTAAACTTAAATAACTTATTTAATTTAAACTCAATTATTTAGCAAATGATAACATTTACCATTTATTTAACTTTAACTTAACATTTAGCTTAAAATGTTCTTAAAGTTAAAGAAGTCTTTTTTTAAGGTAAATAAGTGAAACAATTTAACCTAAAAACCTTTAACTTAAACATAAAGTATTTAACTTTAAACATTATTTTTAAACATTCCTTTTGTATTTACTGACACTGCGCTCTTCACACACATAGAAAAAGAATGTGTGTGTGTGTGTGTGTGTGTTTGTATGTATGCGTGTGTGTATATGTCTGTGTGTGTGTGTGCGTGTATGCATGTATGTATATATGTGTGTGTGTATATGTCTGTGTGTGCGTGTATGTATGTGTGTGTATATGTATGGGTATGTTTGTGTGTGTGTGTATATGACTCTGTGTTCGTGTGTGTGTATGCGTGTATGTACGTATGTGTGTGTGTGTGTGTATGTATGTATGTGTGTGTATATGTCTGTGCCTATATGTCTGTGTGTGTGTGTGTGTATGTATGCGTGTGTGTATATGTCTGTGTGTGTGTGTGCGTGTATGTATGTATGTGTGTGTATATGTTTGCGTATGGGTATGTTTGTGTGTGTGTGTTTGTATGTATGCGTGTGTGTATATGTCTGTGTGTGTGTGTGCGTGTATGTATGTGTGTGTATATGTTTGCGTATGGGTATGTTTGTGTGTGTGTGTTTGTATGTATGCGTGTGTGTATATGTCTGTGTGTGTGTGTGCGTGTATGCATGTATGTATATATGTGTGTGTGTATATGTCTGTGTGCGCGTGTATGTATGTGTGTGTATATGTATGGGTATGTTTGTGTGTGTGTGTATATGACTCTGTGTTCGTGTGTGTGTATGCGTGTATGTACGTATGTGTGTGTGTGTGTGTGTGTGTGTGTGTATGTATGTATGTGTGTGTATATGTCTGTGCCTATATGTCTGTGTGTGTGTGTGTGTATGTATGCGTGTGTGTATATGTCTGTGTGTGTGTGTGTGCGTGTATGTATGTATGTGTGTGTATATGTTTGCGTATGGGTATGTTTGTGTGTGTGTGTTTGTATGTGTGCGTGTGTGTATATGTCTGTGTGCATGTGTGTGTATGCGTGTATGTATGTGTGTGAGTGTGTGTGTATGTGTGTGTGTATGTATGGGTATGTTTGTGTGTGTATATGTATGTGTGTGTCTGTGTGTATGTGTATGTGTGTGTGTTAAATGATGACTCTGTGTGTGTACGTATGTATGTGTGCGTGTATGTATGGGTATGTTTGTGTGTGCGTATATGTATGTGTGTGTATGTATGTGTATGTGTGTGTGTGTGTGTGTGTGTGTGTATATGTATGTGTGTGTGTCCGTGTGTATGTGTATGTGTGTGTTAAATGATGACTCTGTGTGTGTACGTATGTCAGTGTGCGTGTGTGTGCGTATGTGTATGTGTGCGTGTATGTATGGTTATGTTTGTGTGTGTGTATATGTATGTGTGTGTATATGTATGTGTGTGTGTGTCCGTGTGTATGTGTGTGTGTTAAATGATGACTGTGTGTGTAGTGATCCTGTCAGCAGTGGATGTGTTTCTGTCTGCAGATACTGTAGTGATGTGAGGAGAACGCAGCTCCTCTCACACTCATCACACTGCATTTAATTACAGAAGCGTGTTGTTTATCTTCTACACTGTAATGAATAAATCAGCAGATAATCGCGTCATTCACGTCTCAGGATATAATTATAATCTCTGTATCATGATTCGGCAGCATGTCGATGTATCGTCACAGCACTAGTCTACAAAATTCAGTAATATATTAACCAATATTACTGAGAGCATGGTGATGTGCACGCACACACACACACACACACACACACACCTGGGAGTGTGTTTCTGTGTTTTCATCGACCTCATGACCTGAAGAAAAGGTAATTACTCTCCAGACTCTTCCTGTTTATCATCATGCTGCGTTCAACAAGCACGACTAATGAACACACAGACACACACTTTACCGTGTCGAATTTATTTATAAATAAAACACACGTAATCCATCAGAAACACAAAGACAGTGTGGATAAAAATAAAATAAAGACATCACAAATAAGTGAGAAGGAAAGAGGAGTAAAAACATCTCCAGACCTCGAGTGATTTCCTCTGAGATTTACACACTCGGGTTCAGTACCTGATTTCTGCAAATTAAACGCTAAGGGTTTTTTTTTCATGGCGCCAAAAAGCCTTGTACCGTGCGTATGGGTGCAAAGATTTCACAAAAACAAAACAAACAAACAAAAATAAACAGAAAACTATGTTGAGTACTAACTCTGTACACTGTACAGCTCTGTATACTTGCTTTTTAAACATATTCTATTTATTTATATTCATATTTTATACAGTACATTCCTCTATAGACTGCTAATTTTTTTATCATATAGTCCACTAGGTTTTATTTTATTCTGTTTTTATTATGTGTGTGTTTATCTAGTTCGTTGTTCATTGCTGCATTGAGGGACGTGGAACGAAGGAAAAACATTTCACTACATTACATCACATTTATATAATATGTACTTGAACCTTGAAAAAAAGTACATCAACTCAAACCAAAAATGTTAGACTTGTTCTGGTCCTCCTTATGAAAAAGCGTTCTTTAAGGGTTCACTGGACATCTCGTGAACGCTTAAGGTCAAGAATGACTTCTGCAGGTGTAGCGGTGTGTTATAAACTCTCACAACTCCAAAATCCTTGCCATCAGGTCCTCATTACTCAATCTGATTATTACTGACAACAGATAAACAGGCACGTGAGGACTCACGCAGCAATTAAACAGTGCATGATGCTGAGAAAAATAAAAGATTAGATTACAATTATTAAAAAAAAACTGATTAAGGAAAGAAAAATAATCAACAAAATGCATACGCGTACATCACGGAAGGACTTATAATCACAAATACACTGACATATAGAGTGAAATCGTCTGTTACGTGACATATGAGGCTAATTGAAACACCATTTAAACTCGAAGAAGCAAAACGCACAAACTCCCCAAATCAGCACGGTGGCGAGAGAGGAAGAGGAAACCCAAATATGGTCATGGCAAGTGGAATCACAAAATATTCTTGCTACACAGGTCTGAGACGTCATTTATTAATTTGTACAAGAAATATTCATTAATTGATCATTAGTGACTCAATAATCTTTACTAAACTAAATGTTATTTATTTACAGATAGTTTATTATCAAATCTTAAATTAATGAGCTACTAGATCTTATATATAGACTTTAAACCTTTGATACATGTGTAAATGTTTAAATTATTAGCAGTTTATTAACTCACACTGAGCTATGATCACACTGGTTAGGACAAAAATAAATAAACTTTTATTTTATTAAACTTAAAATCGAATGAATTCTCTTGCCACATATTCGACATCTCAACTAACATTTATCCAACAAACTTTATTCAAGTTAATAAAATAGTGGCACTGATATTATATATACATTATAAACAACTGGAATGCAGAAAAAAAGCATGAACGAATTTATTTGTAAATCATTTACTGGAGCGTTTAGACAATGAACGTTTGCGTCCAGAAGAATGATGGCACTTTACGAATATGTGTAGATTTCCGTATAAGGAAAGTCAATAATGTGAACCTTTAATTGATCAAATCATAAAAATGTCAAGGAGTTTAAATCACTTATTTCTCTCTCAAGTTGAAATAACTTCTTTTTATTTTAGTTATACACCAGTTTAATGAACATTACTGGAATATTTATCACACTTAGGCAGCGCTCTTTCACAAGTTATTTAGTCATTTTGAGATTTTTCAATTTCATTTTATGGAGTTTTGTGGGCGTGGCTAAATGTATTGTATGTATTTACGCCTAGTTGGCATTTGTCAACATGCACACGTGACTGTGAAGAAAACCAGCCGAAATTTGGCAGGGATGTTTAGTTCGTTTAGGTTTTACACACAACAATTAACAAATGAGGACAGATGTGTCTAAACGTTTTATCAGAACAGTTATATAAAGGAGAAACACGTCCGTCTGTAGAAGCTTCCAGAAGCTGACGGCGTCAGTATCTTTGGGGTATTTTTGTGTCCTTTTGATTTGTAATGAATAAAATGGAGATGATGTCATGCAGGGACACATCACCGCCGTCCCGGCTCCACAGGTCTCCATGGCAACGCCGGTTCTGCCAATCCAGTGGTAATTGCTTTCAAACGGATGCATACTTTTACCAAATTAACCTTTATCAAGCGCTGGAGATGGATTAATGTTCCGCTGGGTGACTGTTAGTGTGACTCTGCACAGTCATTGTGATTTATGGTGGAGGTGATGAAGACGCAGCGTTTTCGTCCCTCCTCACCGTGTTTTTATTCCTGTCACAGTCGTTCAGGATGTATCGCTTTAAAAAATTCCCCTCTTCATCGTCTCATCTGTTCTGGTTGGCCTTGAGGACGTCTGTGCTGTAAACATTTTACCAAATTTGGAGTGTTTGAAAACTGAAAGACGTAAGTCATAATGAAGAGTTCTCTGATTATAGGTGCCAGTAGTGAAATTTTAATTTTATTCCATTTATACATAACAGTGTTGCACACTGAAGGACATCGTATGATGATTGTAGTCCTCACAAATACAACAAAATCCAAATCTCCAACAGTTTTCTCCCTTTTTCATCAGAGCTAACCGCTGAGTCTCCTCTATTGTCTGACATCTACACTTAAGAGTTCTTTGGATAGTTAATGTTTTCCTGGGAATCTTCTCTGAAATGCAAAAAACCCTCAGCATAGGACCTTCCACAGTATTCCCAGAACGACAAACCAAAGAACAATCTGTGCAGCATCCATTCAATCAACATCCATCTTAAACAAACTGAAAACACACTGAAAACAAACTTAAACAAACAAAATCAATATCTGTCTTAAACAAACTGAAAACACACTGAAAACAAACTTAAACAAACAAAATCAATATCCGTCTTAAACAACCTGAAAACAAAAAAACTATTTTGTCCCCCTTTTTTCAATTTTATTTACACAAAAAGCATTCAAATCTTGAAAACTCAGGATTTCTTCGTATTATTTCACTCTTAAAGGGAAAATAGGAAATATTTAAAATGAAAATCTAAAGAAGGCACCTATTTTGTTCATCCACACACACAGATGTCTCCAGCAGGGGGGCGATATGAGGACTGGAACCGGGATGATGCAGGGAAATATCTAAAAGACGTCAGAAAGGTGGCACTGTTGGAGCTGTACAGTTAAAATGTTTGATGATGCAGTGACGTACACCAATATGTCTGGCTTCAATCGGTGTAGAGAAATGCTTGGCTACGAGCGTTCCACGGGTTTTGCCAAGAGCACAATTGAGAAGAAAAATACAAGTGGATGACAAGCTGCTAGAACTAAACATAAACACCAGAAATAGTTACGCACCTGGAAACTTCAGCTTATTTTCTCCATTGTTGTGTTATCTTTCTTTCCTTCTTGGGGAGCTTGAAAAGGATATAAGTGCGCATATTTATATTCAGGAATACAGAGACCAAAAACTAAAATGTAGGAAATGTAGACATGTCGCATTTCCGTTCATACCACAGACGTCTGGGTCAAAACAGACGAATTATCAAAATCTATACATAAAATGTGGTATAATATCCGAAAGTCATTGTCACGCTCGTGTCTGTCCAGATTCTGAGCAGAGCTGAGTTTGGTACGATTGGTAAAGTGAGAATGCTGTTTATTCAAACTGCGAGCGGTCCAGAGCTCCAATCCTTGGTCATCTTGAAAATGGTGGTCTGGAATTGCGCAATTGACGCATACTTTGAAGGGAATTATTCAAAATGAATGTAAACCTGTGATTAGGAGCCTCGGCCCCAAATGAGCGCGGACTCGAGTATTCAGGTCAAGTGTGAAAACACCATAAAACATCTTGATCAGAGTCTAGATGGTCCATTAAAATAGAAAATAATGATGTTTTTGTAAATTCATAGCCAAGACAGTAAAAGGGTAATTTTAAAAAAAGTGATTTTTCTGTTATTTGACTTCAAAAAGAATGTGGATCAATAAACAGATTAAAAGCCTTTTAGAGCGCTAGATTTAATGTTTTGTTGTAAAAAGTGTATCGATCCGTGAGGATGAAGTCTCACACATAAATCCATCGTTTTTACTCTGAAAATTGACTTCTGCACTTTTAATACCTGCCCTTCAGGCGTATAAATTTACACACTCTCTCTGTTCCACACTGCAGGTGATTTGCATTGACTCCGCCCACTATTTTACATGCTCCGTGTTCATGGAGGAATACACAGAAAAGGGATTTGTTATTTCACTCGTGTGAAAGATGCAGTGGTTTGAGAACCTGTCCTCGTACTGCAACATCGTGGAGGTGGTCTGCAGGACCCTGAGGACTGCTTTGAGAAGCACTGCTTCAGGGCAGAGGTGCATCAGCGGTCAAGATGCTGTGCTACTGCTCAGAAGGATAAAAGGTCAAATCCCAGTACTGCTGAGTTTGACCTTTAACCCCGAGGGCTGAACTTGCACCCTGACCTCAGTGAAGAACTGCACACCACCTGTGGCCATCTTTCTTCTGTTCCTGAACCACTGTGTGGCCTGAAAAACTTCTAAAACATTGCGGTTTCTCTGTTCTGTTCTGTTGAGATTATCTGTGTGTAGAAGCCACGTGAGCAAAAAACCTTCTGCTGCCAATTTTACTGCATCAAAACACCATTTATTCAGCTTCTGATGTGAAACAGCTTCTTTTTTCAGTCTCTCTCTCTCCCTCTCTCTCTCTCTCTCTCTGTGTGTCTGTGTATCGCAGTCATTTAAAGCTAATTTAATTTGCTGCAGCTCGTCATGCCTGATTGCAGATGTGAACAGGAGCAACTGCGCTTTTCATTTCATTTCCACGCCACTTTGTGAATCTGAAAGCTATTAAGCTGTTTAATTTGAAATTCCACCTCTGCTGTCTGTGCGAGATCTGATTTTCCTCCGTGATAACGTCGCTGTGATGAAGTTACTGAACACGTCGCTGACGTGCAGCAGGAGTTTGCCTTTATTCTTTCATATCTCAATACATGAAAACATTTTCACAATAAATATTCTGTTTTTCTCAACTGGCGAAATGGCAAACACACAAAAAATGGCATATTTTATTTCTGAAATGTGAAAATATCCATCGTTACTAATGAATAGCTAACTGAACAGATGAAAGTTGCCTATTTGCTGCAAATCTGTATGTTTTAATTATGATAATTTTTTATAAATATGTTTATGTACACATTTCCTGCTCTCACAAATGTATGAGATATTGCTATATACTGAGCTGCTACTCATAAAACTGAAACTAGGGGGTTTTTATATGAAATTGTGCAGATGTTTCAACAGATTTTACAAACAAAAAATTATTTTTGGCAAAGTTAAGTGCAAATGTTTGTAATTTTTGAATGAGGAAAATTTGAAAAAGGGAAAATTTACCCACAAATAAAATCTTCAGACAGAGATTAGAAGATGTGTACAATATCTGGTAGAGTTATTATATAATATATTCAGAGGATATGAAAGAATATTCTTTTTAAAAATGATTTTTCATTATTAATATCTAAACACACTGAGTTGTTGAATTCTCTGTTGTTGAGAGAACTTCAGTTTTACTGTTGTATTCATTTTGTGAGAGTGTACGTGCCTCTGCAGCTTTTTTGACAGCACAAGAGTAATAAAAAGCCTTTAAAAATTATATGTTCATCCATTTTTTATTGTGAAATCCATCTATAGCTGAGTTCAAATGTTTCACTATTTTAAAATGAATTTCCAGAAAGTCAGCAGAAGAAAATGGAAATGAATCTGTTTATTTAACAAGTTAACAAGTTAACATCAGGCTCACTGTGCCAGTGGGAAGCGAATAACATAACTTTTACATCATCTCATCTGAGAACAAATCCTCACCATCGCTGTTTCATTTCCTGATAAAAACGGAGATCGTAGTTTTATCTAATGTCAGCTAGCATTAGCACACACCTGTATTCCTGTTAAACATGAGCACAATCCTTTCTAATCTTTAATCTAAAATGAAGCAGGTGGAACAATTGATCAATTTTACATCATTATGGGCTGAAATATATTTGTATATATATATTTGTAAGTTGCCTCACTTTCTGGTTTCATAATGACTCAAATTCCAACCCACTCGGAGGCTGATGTTAAATATTTTTACTCAGTCAGAAGGTGAAAATTATATTCTCTCTCCGGTCATCATTGCTCAAAATAAAAGTTCCTGTTATTTTAATGGTGATCGAAAAAGAAATGTAGTGAAAGTTAATATTTTTTCTTTACAAACTCAAGTAAAAGTACGAACTATGATTTAATGCTATTAAAAAAGGTATCATTACAGTGAATTATGTACTGAGAGTAAACTAGCTCATTATTTTACAGCTGGGATTGTGAGATTGCTTAAACTGAGGAGGATCTTAAATTTGGCCAAAATCAGGAGATCATTATCTGAACCTTTATCTTACAAATGCGAATGCTAATGCTGCGTAAACATGTGGCCTTTCTACGAAAAAAAAAAAGATTCAAAAATGCCTCGAGGGAAATTGACACGGTCTCATTTGTATCTTTGCCTGTGATTATTATCATTATCTCATTATATCAGTTTGTTTTGTCCTCCGCAGCGTAATGCTGAGCAGCGTGGCTTTCCCGCTCGTTCCTCTTTATGTGTGACCCTAAAGCTGTTTAGAAGTCGAGAGGGGATTCAATTAGCTCTGATGGCTGGCTAATAGTGTTTAATGAGCTGTGTTTTGGCGTGATGATGTCTTCCCGGGCTCGTCTGTGCAGCGAGGTGATGTGACACCGCCCGTCTGCCGGAGCCGGAGTGTGTGTGGGTGAGCGAGTGAATGTTCCTGTCATGTTTAATCGAGGAGGATTTGCTCTCGGAGCAGATCTCTGAGCTGCACAGCACACACTTTATCAGCACCGAGGCTCTGGCAGAGGAAATCACTTTTAATGTGTGTGTAAGAAGCTCAAGGCACCGAGTTTCTCCTGATGTGAAGGTCAAACTTCACTGGAGCAGAAAAAAATACACAAACCCGACATCGCAGGAACCTTTGAGGAACCTTTATATAGCACATTAGCCTGAAGCTACACACTGTACATGAATGTAGAAATACACTCTTAGAACAAAGTGTTTCTCAAAGGTTAACCGTTCTCACTTTCTAACAAGGTTATTATAAAACCCTGAGTGGGGTGGTGTGGTGGGGTGGAGCTACTGTTACCACCTCGAAGTCATTTAATTTCCTATAACAGCACGTCCCCAAGTGTTTTATTCCTCTTCTACCACAGCAATTTACCAATGATTACCCAAAAGATTAAAGTCATATATTTTTATCTGTTTCTAGTTACATTTAACATACATGAAGCAAGTTAAACATAAATATGAGCACTTAGAAGCCTAGTATCTTCCACATTTTGCAATAAAGAGATAAAATAACACGTCTAAACATCAGCTACTTTAAACTATAAACATCTCCATTGATTTTTCAGCGTGTTCATGATGGATGTAATTTTCTGATGTAAACCAGCGTGGATTTATTCTGCAGCTGGATTTATTCAGACCTCAGAGATACGACATGGTGGGGATTTAATAAACCGTCCGCACTTCTTCCTCTGCTCAGCTTTTTACCAGTTCACTACACAGCGCCAGTCGCAGGATTCGGTGTCCCACATGGATACGGCGAGCTCTGATCTACGCTAACGTTAAACTCAGATCTGAGAGCAGATTTACTTTATTAATGAAGTGTAATTAACGATGAGGAAAATGCCAGTCTGTAGGGTTGATGTGTAATGCACGAATAAAATAATAATAATATCAGTTGTAACAGGACTCATGATGTATGGATTTCCTCACCAAAGGCCAAAAAGTTCTCGTAATGTTCTTCGCTACATTTAGTGGAGTATGAAAGTTATTTCTGAAAACAGATCTTTGGTCCACTATCTTGCAGAAGTCTAACTGATGATGTGTAGAACGGTTTTTGATGTAAAACATCTGTAGAAGACGTTTCCGTAGCAGACTGAAAAGCAATCATGCTGGTTAGATGCAGTACACAGATGTTTTGAATTAATGACCTGAAGACAACGTGCCGCACTGAAAAGTAAATCCATCACACCTCTTTATCTCTTCAGTGAAAGACAATCTGCAGGGTTTTCCTTTTTTAAAGAATTAAACACTGACTTCCTGCCAGATGTGAATGTCGTCCTCCACTGCACTGTGTTTCCTTTTCATCAGTGTGTCGCAGTCGTGCTACACTGAAATGCAATGACTGTTACAATCACAGCCCCAAGACTGCATCTTAAAGCTTAAGATTTTCTTTCTTTCTTTCTTACTTATCTCATTCCCAATATTTGTTCCATTATTTTGTGTTGTTTGAGTTCTTACTGTTTCTTTCTTTCTTTCTTTCTTACTCATTCACACTTTTTCTTTCTTTATTTACTCTTACATTTCTATCTCCATATTATAAACCTCATTATTTCTTCCATGATTTTATGTTCGTCCTTCCTTTCTTTCTTTCTTTCTTTCTTTCTCATTTCCATTTTATAAACCTGATTATTTGTTACATTATGTTGTGTTGTTTGTGTTCTTATTGTTTTGTTTGTTTGTTTCTTTCTTTCTTAATTATCTCATTCCCAATATTTGTTCGATTATTTTGTGTTGTTTGTGTTCTTACAAAACTACTGTTTTGTTTGTTTGGTCTTTTCTTTCTTTCTTTCTTTCTTTCTTTCTTACTCATTCACACTTTTTCTTTCTTTATTTACTCTTACATTTCTATCTCCATATTATAAACCTCATTATTTCTTCTATGATTTTATGTTCTTCCTTCCTTTCCACCTCCATATTATAGACCTGATTATTTGTTACATTATGTTGTGTTGTTTGTGTTCTTACTGTTTTGTTTGTTTGTTTGTTTGTTCGTTTGTTTGTTTGTTTCTTTCTTTCTTTGTTTCTTTCCCTCCTCCATATTATAGACCTGATTATTTGTTCCATTATTCTGGGTTGTTAATATTTTAAACAGCAGGTTCCTGATGTTTCTCCTGCAGCTTCTTCTCTCTGATGATGAATCCACAGCAGCTTCAGATGGAAATGTGTTTCTACAGCACTAATGCTCCTGCGTTTCACTTTTAATTGCAACACATACGTCTTGTTGATCTCATAACCCTCGACTCCTCTTAAATATTTCATACATTGTGATAATAAATGATATAAACAGTGAGATTGACTATGTAACATTTGTTTATTTATTTATTTGCAGTGTGATCTGCATTAAAAATCACAGAGCAGGGTTTGTGTGTGTGTGTGTGTGTGTGTGTTTATGGCTTTGTTTTACCCATCACACATTTCGCTTTGACTCTGGTGGTAATGACACACACACACACACACACACACACACTGCTGTGGATTTTTTTAACCCATAATTCCACCTAATGGAAGCTAACGGCACTGACAGTCTCCATTACCACCCTGGCGGCTGACATGATTACCGTTGCTGTGGAAACGGGGCCCTGTCCAAACGCATCGGCTACGCCGAATTGCGCATCCCCAGCCTGAAAGGACACGCTCCGGTTCCACCATTAAACACTGCCGGGTTTATCAGACACACACGAGAGGAAAAGAAATGAACAGAGAAGAAAGAAGCAGAGTGAAGAGACACAGCTAATCTACTGCTCTGAGAGGAAACGGAAGAGGAATAAACAGGCACTAAATAGGCAGAATGGTGTAGAGAAGTAGAGAAATGGAGAGGAAGTGGAGCTGAGAAGCTTCCTGTTGTCTTGTCTAGGTGGTTATGAAGAACATCAAAACATCATATAGGTTGTGTGAGCTACACACAGATGATGTTAATAATCTAAGCAGCTGTGTAACCCGACTCTGAATACCTGGAACTTTCCCCATGTAAATACTGATAGAAATTTTGGACTTAAATCTCCGACTCTGAATACGGCCCATAGCGCTTGCTTTAAGACAGCGTTACAGTGTGTGTGCATCTCATCACAGAGTATAAAAGATCTTTCACCCACTCACACACATTTCTGTGGATCTGTGCGTGTGTTTTATTGAGCGCGACCTTGACCTTGACACTGAAATTGAAAGCTTCAGACCTCCACATGAACACAATGAGACTGAGCGCTTAGTGAAATCAGTGTGTATGAAAATGTGACGTGATGTGGAGACCTAATGATGCTGAAATCATTCTCCAAAATGCGGAAGGCTTCTAAAAGACCTGCAGCGTTAAATCAGTTTTATCTAAAAGACTTCACTGACGTATTATTTAGAGTTTCTACATGAGTGGATTCGTTTATTATTCACACTTTTACAGCATCAGCATTAAACCTATATTAAAATCTCAGCCTTCCTCAGACGTAAAACTGTTTAAATGATGTTGCATTGTAATTACGTGGCAGTGCGTAATGAAAGACAGGTTTATGAGCTTTTGGAGATTAAACTCTGCTTTTTTATATCTTTGTAATGAAATATCCTGTGTGTCTCATCCAGGCTGCCTGTCGGAAATAACAAAAATATGACTTTAGAGTAACCAGAATGTGACAGTACTTTAAATTAGAGTAAGAATAATGACAGGCGATGAATAAAGCATTGTCATAAAATACAAAAAAGGCTTCAGAGTGTGTGTTTTTTCTCTGTTTTATTAAATCCACTGTTCTAATAGAATTATTGTTGCTACCCTAATGCACAGAGTCCGCCTGCTTGTCTCTACCTCTAGGGATTATGGGTGACATAAGGAATATTTCATCAGGAATAAAACAGAACATGGTATGCTGTTATAGGGAAATAATCAATGACAGTGCGGTGTGATGAAGCTCAGTTACTGCTATTACTCCAAGGTTGATTATTTTCCTGTAACAGCGCGTCTGCCACGGGTTTTATTCCCCTTCTACCACAGCATTTTACCAACGATTACATTTGTTCATTACATGTTTTTATTATTAATAATGACAAATCATACTTTTTAGCTGTTTACAGTTACACTGCACATTAAAGGGATCCAGATAACACCCCAGGCTGAAGAGGGTCAGGTAAGAACCAAGGCTGAAGAGGGTCAGGTAAATCTCCAGGCTGAAGAGGGTCAGGTAAGAACCAAGGCTGAAAGTACACACATAATCCCCAAACTCAAGGGGGCCAGGTAACACTCCAGATTGAAGATACCCAGGTCAGGCCAGATGTTGAAGGTACTAAGTTACAAAGGTACTGAAGTAAAATACCCTCATACAACCCCTGGTAAGACCCCAGGCTGAAGGTACTGAGGTAACACCCCAGGCCTAGGGGACAGAGGTAAGACCTCAGGCTGAAGAGAGTCAGGTAAGACCCCAGGCTGAAGGTACAGAGGTAACCATCCAGGCTTAGAAGAAATGGGAAAGACCCCAGGATGAAGGTAATGAGGTAACACCCCAGATCTAGGGTACAAAGGTAAGACCCCAGGCTGAAGGTTATGAAGTAAGAATCCAGACCTATGGGTAAGATGAGAATGAGGTAAGTCAGAATTGAAAGACAGAATGTACCTGGTTAAGACTGTAGGTACCCAGGTAAGACCCCAAGGTGAAAATTCTCAGGTAAGACCCCAGGCCAAGGTCACACCTCAGACACAAGGCACTTGGTTATGAGGAAGTTAAAGACTGCAGGTACGCATGTAAGTGAGACCTGGCTGAGGTATTTGGTTAAAAATGCTGAAGAGCAGGGGTTGGCCAAGACATCAAATAAGGAGCAAGGAACAGTGAGGACCAATCACTCATGTTGAGAAAGTAAACATGACCAAATATGGGAAACAGAACATGACTAAAAGGGGAACTGACTAAAAGTGGAGCCAGGCTTCGAATAAAAAATAAACCTCATTAAGAGTGGGGAAATACAAAAGGCATAAGAAATGCCACCAGATAGAGAGGAAGCTGTGACCAAATATGGAAAGTGGGATATGGAAAAGATAAACTAGTGTAAGTGCTTTTATGCTTTGAACTCTACATAAATTGAAAATGAGCAATGGTTGTAAACATCGCCGCAGGTTATAACAATGACAATTAGTGAAATCATATTTCTCTGTGTGAGAGGAGGAAGGCAATCAGGTTTTTTTGTCTCCAGTGTTGTCTGGGTTTCTGAGATTAAACTTTCTCTCATCTTCTGCTTTAAACCTCAGTTACAAATATGACCCTGTGTTACAGGAGTGTGTGTGTGTGTGTTACAGGAGTGTGTGGCTGTGCTACAGGAGTGTGTGTGTGTGTGTGTGTGTGTGTTACAGGAGTGTGTGTTGCTGTGCTACTGTGACTGTGTTACAGGAGTGTGTGTGTGTGTGTGTGTGTGTGTTACAGGAGTATGTTGCTGTGTTACAGGAGTGTGTGTGGCTGTGTTACTGTGACTGTGTTACAGGAGTGTGTGTGTGTGTGTGTGTGTTACAGGAGTGTGTTGCTGTGTTACAGGAGTGTGTGTATGTGTGTGTTACAGGAGTGTGTGATGCTGTGTTACAGGAGTGTGTGTGTGTTACAGGAGTGTGTGTTACAGGAGTGTGTTGCTGTGTCACAGGAGTGTGTGTGTGTTACAGGAGTGTGTGTTGCTGTGTTACAGGAGTGTGTGTGTGTGTGTTACTGTGACTGTGTTACAGGAGTGTGTGTGTGTGTGTGTTACAGGAGTGTGTTGCTGTGTTACTGTGACTGTGTTACAGGAGTGTGTGTGTTTGTGTTACAGGAGTGTGTTGCTGTGTTACTGTGACTGTGTTACAGGAGTGTGTGTGTGTGTGTTACAGGAGTGTGTGTTACAGGAGTGTGTGTTGCTGTGTTACAGGAGTGTGTGTGTGTTACAGGAGTGTGTGTTGCTGTGTTACAGGAGTGTGTTACTGTGACTGTGTTACAGGAGTGTGTGTGTGTGTTACAGGAGTGTGTGTGGCTCTGTTACAGGAGTGTGTGTGTGTTACAGGAGTGTGTGTATGTGTGTGTTACAGGAGTGTGTGTATGTGTGTGTTACAGGAGTGTGTGATGCTGTGTTACTGTGACTGTGTTACAGGAGTGTGTGTGTGTGTGTTACAGGAGTGTGTGTTACAGGAGTGTGTTGCTGTGTCACAGGAGTGTGTGTGTGTTACAGGAGTGTGTGTTGCTGTGTTACAGGAGTGTGTGATGCTGTGTTACTGTGACTGTGTTACAGAAGTGTGTGTAGGTATGTTACAGTAGTGTGTGTGTGTGTGTTACAGGAGTGTGTGTGTGTGTTACTGTGACTGTGTTACAGGAGTGTGTGTGTGTTACAGGAGTGTGTGTTACAGGAGTGTGTTGCTGTGTCACAGGAGTGTGTGTGTGTTACAGGAGTGTGTGTTGCTGTGTTACAGGAGTGTGTGTAGGTAAGTTACAGGAGTGTGTGTGTGTGTGTGTGTTACTGTGACTGTGTTACAGGAGTGTGTGTGTGTGTGTGTTACAGGAGTGTGTTGCTGTGTTACTGTGACTGTGTTACAGGAGTGTGTGTGTTTGTGTTACAGGAGTGTGTTGCTGTGTTACTGTGACTGTGTTACAGGAGTGTGTGTGTGTGTGTGTTACAGGAGTGTGTGTGTGTTACAGGAGTGTGTGTTGCTGTGTTACAGGAGTGTGTTACTGTGACTGTGTTACAGGAGTGTGTGTGTGTGTTACAGGAGTGTGTGTGGCTGTGTTACTGTGACTGTGTTACAGGAGTGTGTGTGTGTGTGTTACAGGAGTGTGTTGCTGTGTTACAGGAGTGTGTTGCTGTGTTACTGTGACTGTGTTACAGGAGTGTGTGTGTGTTACAGGAGTGTGTGTGTGTGTGTGTGTTACAGGAGTGTGTTGCTGTGTTACAGGAGTGTGTGTGTGTGTGTGTTACAGGAGTGTGTGTGTTGCTGTGTTACAGGAGTGTGTGTGTGTGTGTGTGTGTTACAGGAGTGTGTGTGTGTTACAGGAGTGTGTGTGTGTGTGTTACAGGAGTGTGTTGCTGTGTTACAGGAGTGTGTGTGTGTGTGTGTGTTACAGGAGTGTGTGTGTTGCTGTGTTACAGGAGTGTGTGTGTGTGTGTGTGTGTTACAGGAGTGTGTGTGTGTGTGTTACAGGAGTGTGTTGCTGTGTTACAGGAGTTTACTGCATTAATTCATTTATTTATACGTGTGTTTATTCCTGCAGAAGAGTAACGGTTATTGTGTAGTAATTGTATATTTTGTGGTTGTAGTTGTCAGATCAGCACATTTTAACCCCACACTGGTTCCCGGTCTTTCTGGTGTGTGATGATTTAAACATGCAGTTTACACAATGCTGATGAAACTGTGACTGTAATCATCCATTAACCCTGTAGTTCCAGTTATTATTCATTTATTTCTTTTTCTTTTCTTTAAAATAAATCCTATTGTGTATTTTAGAGCAGGTGAAATGCAGCACACAGTTCAAGAGAAAATGAGCAGGTGAAAGGAACCGGGCACAGCACGGCTGGTGATTTATTAGAGGCACCAGACCCTTAATAATTACTTAACCCACCCACTCATACACACACACACACACACACACACACACGCAAACACACACACACACACACACAGTTACAGTATTTCTGTCAGGTGAAATGGAAGTGACGTTGATTGATGGTTGAGAAAATCAGTGCTGCTGCCTTGAGGGGTGAAAATAGCACAAGGTCTTAGTTACAAAAAACATCAATCTCACACGCGCGCACACACACACGTGCGCACACACACACACGCGCACACACACACACACACAGCGTGAATTAATAAAGACATTGAACTCTGTTTGGGCTGCAGTATCACCACTGTTGTTTTGTATAATTAGTTTTGTATCCTGTGTGTGTGAAACCTGAAGATGTCGGAAAACTTAAAGTTACAGCTTTACTTCTGACTGTTACAAAGCGCTGACACTGGAGACTCCTTCCATCAGTGTTACATAAACATCTCCTTACAGAAAACTTCACCACATGATTACACAAGTGTTTTAATCTGTTTATTATCAGTGGAGCGTTCGCTGTACACGTCCCTGTGAATGAGCCGTTGCTATAGAAATGATAACGTATTAGAACGAGCGCATTAATATAAACCTATAAACACTACTGTCAGAGCTGCTGTTATAGAGAATTAATCAACACCTTCTGACCAATCAGAACCCAGTTTAATAGTGCTGTGGTGTAATACATCCTAATGGACTGAATTACTAGAATATTCTGTTGAATAAAGTAATATTTTGCTCGTTTAGACATTTATGAAGATGTTTATATTTATGTCCTCAAAAGGAATCGCAGGTAAGTTGGAAAACACTGTAGAGAGTCTGAAGGGTGCGTTTACTTCTGTAAAGAGTGCACTTTATACGGAGACCTGCGTGTGTGGATTCATTTCTTGCTAACGGCAGTGAGTCAGTACATGAAGAGAAATGAGAAACATAGCGCTGTGTTTGCACAAACGCACGCTGCTGTGATTTATTGAGAAAAAGAAAACATGCGGTAAGCATTTTATTCCAGAAACAGCTACGCAGACAGTAATATTTCATAAATTAATTAGCTTACCTGCTTGTCACCTTGCTGTGACCTTTACAACGTGATTGATGCTATTTACTGCTTGGGGAATAATTTTGCAGTAGACATTGTTGTGCTGATGATGTAATCCACAATAACCAGCTGCTGAACTGAGACGTGTGCGAAAGGAGCTCTGTTTTATTTTCAGGACAGATGTACTTGTCAGGAGACGTCATGGTGTGAGAAAGGATAGAGATAATTAATAAAAAAACACAAGAAAACTTTCTGATACACACACACACACACACAGAGCAGAAAACTGAATAAACTCCAGTGTGCTTCTTTTCCTCAATAAGAGAAAATATAAAGATACTAGTATATGAATGAAAGTATTGTTTAGCTGTGACCACATGGATAAAGCAAGTCGCTTCTTCCATAATTACATTAAAAAACAGCTCAGATTGTTGCATGGTAGCTGAATATATTGTTAGTAGCTACAGTAGTGTTGCTGCAAAGCCCAATATCTCACCTCAAAGGTTACTTTCCCTGACGTAGCTAAACTAGCTAGCTCACACTGAACCATCACTGATATTCGCTCTGACTGACGCAGTCCATGTGATCGAGATAAAATCAGAAAATGACTTCTTTCACGGATTGTTGTCTTTTTTGCTCGCTGAGAAAAGTTGTGTTGCTGGAAGAGAAGTAGTGTTGCTATGGCAATACTGATGGCGGCGGCCATGTCGGAAAATATTCGAAGGGCTTTCAATTATTAAAATATTAAAGCCAAACTTAGATCTGTTACAGTATTACATATAGTAATTGTATTATTCATTATCTCTAAGTAAAATTATTCGTGATCTTCAGATCAAATTTAGCCCTCAGTAATGTCACAACAGACGCAACATGATGATTTTAGATCTTTTTTATACTTTTAAGAAATATTCTCACATATTGTCAAGGATTTGTTTATAATAATAGCTCGAGTTAAGGGTTTTTTTGTCCTTTAAAAAGTATTTGAAAGACAAAATCTCCGAGTGTCTCTGTAGAGGTTAAAGAGAAAGGATTTGGAAAATGAACGCTGGTGTTTTAATTAACTCCGAGTTAAAACAGCGTGAAATTAAAAGTGATTATTGCTAAAGTAAATATGGCTAATTAGGATACGAGGCCCAGCAGTTGAATATTTGATAAGTGTTGTTTATTTGCAGGTGGGTCGAGTAGGAAATGAGGATTTATTCCGATAGGTGCAGGTACATCGCTTTATAGCGCTATAGCTGCTACACAAACAGATCCGTCCGCAGCTTTTATAATAAGATTTCCATTCTTCTCGGCTGCTTTGTGTGAAAACGCGTCTTCTCTGGACGTCGCTGCACTTTTCCAGGTCCAGGTTTAAGCGCAGCTCGGCAGTGTGTCGGAGAGGAAACAGCTGTGGCGTGAGCTGATGAATGATCCGTCAGATAAAAGGACAGCAGCATCACCTCAGTGCCTTAAGTTTAAACTCACTGATTGCTTCACTGAATAGAAATAAAGGTTTCCGGAAAAGTCACGAGTGTACAGAGTGCTGAATATTCCACATACTGTAGAGTCCAAACGTCTGAGTGCATTAACATGAAGTTCACTACTGACATTTTATTTCCTCAGTCATTAAAAATTTATATTTCTACTGTTATTAAAATCATAGATTTTAAATGAGTTCCCTTTTTTTTCAGTAACATAAAATTCCCATAGACATGCAATGATTTTTTTTTTCTTAATGACAAAGTAGAAGGTATTTTTCCTTTTATGCATCTTGTTTTTAGTTATTTATTTATTTAGGAATAATATTGTAGTAGAAGTTTTCCTCTTATTATACAATAATCCTCAGTAGTCATTGTTTACTAAATCACTTAATAAATACTGTACATCAAAGCTGTGCTTTAAAACTTCATTAAAAAAAGTAAGCACTTCTTTTGAATATATTGAAAATCTGTTTTTACAAAATTATTTACATATGGTATATATATATATATATATATGGTATAGTGGTGTTATGGTATAATGCAGTGTTGTAAAAAATATTATTATAGAAAATATTACAAAATTGTATACATATAGAAAATTATTACTAATATATCTCAATAATTGTGTTGTGAAGTGCACAATGGAGGCTCCTTAATGTGAGAGTGAAAGTGTTCACTGCTTAGAACAGGAAACTTCCTGGGGTTTGTTTTGGGTTTTAAACGCAGCAGGTACTAGACGTGCTACATTTAAAACCCAAAACAAACCCCAATAAGTTTCTTCTTCTTCAGAAAAAGACAAATTTTGGTCTCAGCTTTTTTAACTTCATCCCTTCATCTTCCTGTTCTGTGCTTTGTGTCAGAATGTTTCAAAATCAGCTAAAGAAACGTGCTGTAGTTAGTGTCATATATTTGATGAACAGGATGCAAAGTGTTTAGGTCAGTTTATAAAGGTCAGCAATGAACTAGAATGGGAAGAAGATTAGAATAAATATCCACTGATGATGATTAGCTTGGACTTCTTCTCCGTTTAAGCTCCAGGCCGTTTGATCTTCTCTCTTTTCAAATCTGTGGTTCAAGTGTTTACTCGGCCAAGTCTCAGATTCATCAGGGAGTCTTTTAAGGACTAAATACCTGATTTTTGTCAGAAGTGAAGATTGGATCTGATGCCGTCTTAGTTTAATTTGATGTAGCCTGGTCTTATTGGAGTGAAGAGTTGCTCTGGATAAATTCCTTGGAAGAATCCCATTAAAGAAAACTGGCCCAGTGCAAGGAGCTGTTCAGGAACTTTGTAAAGCAGGAACTTTGTAAAGCAGGAACTGTGTTAAGTGGAACCGGTGGTATGTTGATGCCTTGGGAAGCAAGCTGGATGGGTTGTGCTTCCAAAACCCTACTGCTGTGTGCTTATATCAAATCTAAAAGAGACACAGACACTTAATTTAATTGGGATAGAGTAGGAGGATATCTGGGAGGAACTGGCCTTCATCAACAGTGTATGATTCCTGAATAAGAGAACCTGATTGTGAGTGAAGTTCCAGCATGTAGCAATCACCAGGACAATGGACTCCAAGTATAGAGTGGTGTAATCTGCCACAACCAGGATGTATTCATGCCCCTGAAACAAGCATAGGAACAACTGCTTCAATGGGAGGAGTGCAAGGGAAGCTGGTGGTATCTACCAGGATGAGAGTTGTAGACACAAACAGTAGACACAAAAATTCTTCACCTTAAAATCGAGGGATGGCCAGTGAAACCCGTTTCAGATCTGTTCTTTACCGACGTGGTGCCACATGCTTGGTGCTGTGACCCGGATTGCACACAAATACATTCCTGGAGAGTTATGACACTAGGAGAGACGGAGTCAGTATGTCTTCATGGATTGAGAAAAGACTGATGTTTTTGCTGTTTTGCTGTTGTATCCAAAATCCAGCAAATTCAGAGAAGGATTTCTGGAAAGCTAAACTAAAAAAACATCATGTTAATTAAGAGAGGGATAGAGGTGACTGGACTGGACTGAGTTCGAATTTAAGGAGGGAATAGATGATGTCATGAAAAAGCAGGCTCAGGAGTGAAAGAGAACTCAGTATTTTATTTCTAAAGTGTTTCCTGTAGACAGAGGATGGACTCGATAACTATTAAAAAAAGGCATTGTGGTATGCCATTGAGAATGATTCTACCGAAGAAGCATGATTCTGTTGAAAGCCTTCATGATGTGTCTGCTCTGAGGAGGCTTAGCTGCTTACCACCGTGATTCATCGCATTCTTATTCTTCTTATTTCTGTCTTCTGTCAGCAATGCATGAGTAGAAGGATGAACTATCTTTAGCCGTGACTGGTAAGCCGTAAATGCTGCATTTATTTTGATGCAGTTGCTGTTTTAAGAACTGGCTTCCTGTTGTTTTAGAGGTTGAGGTATCCATGTATGAGGCTTGATGTCACAATATATAATTGCTAGAACATTATACCTAATGAGCTGATAACTCAGTATATACAGTAGGTGACATATGTGTATTTGCATGTGTACATTACGAATCCAAAATTTGAACCTTGCTAGAAATATAAAACTGCATTTGTAAAGTGTCCACTATGATTCTGGAGCGCTTTCGCTATTTCTCTGTATCCCATCTACTTAACGAGCACTTAATGTGCCAATCAGCATTCATCACACTGACCTTCTCAGACAGACGGTGTGTTAGTACATGTTCTCATGGCAACATCACGACCCTAATAACACGCTGAGATTGGAAAAGATAAGAGTCTGAGTAACCAGTTACAGTGGAGCAATGACTGTGTTACCCTGCACTCAGCTACGACAAGAAAAGGAGCAAATCAGAGTAACTTCATTTTTTTGTTTATTGATAGTTAACAATACTTGATTTTATGAAGTATTCATAAATACTTCATTTTAGGGTGTGTCACAATCCACATACAGTCCACATAAACACCATCATCAGTACACTGTGGGTGTGTCCCAATCCACACACTCTATTCACTATACAGTCCACATAAACACCATCATCAGTGCACTGTGGGCTTGTCCCAATCCACACACTCTATTCACTATACAGTCCACATAAACACCATCATCAGTGCACTGTGGGTGTGTCCCAATCCACACACTCTATTCACTATATAGTCCACATAAACACCATCATCAGTGCACTGTGGGTGTGTCCCAATCCACACACTCTATTCACTATATAGTGCACATAAACACCATCATCAGTGCACTGTGGGTGTGTCCCAATCCATGTCCTATTCACTATACAGTGCACATAAACACCATCATCAGTGCACTGTGGGTGTGTCCCAATCCACACGCTCTATTCACTATACAGTCCACATAAACACCATCATCAGTACACTGTGGGTGTGTCCCAATCCACACACCCTATTCACTATATAGTCCACATAACACCATCATCAGGGCACTGTGGGTGTGTCCCAATCCACACACTCTATTCACTATACAGTCCACATAAACACCATCATCAGTACACTGTGGGCGTGTCCCAATCCACACACTCTATTCACTATACAGTCCACATAAACACCATCATCAGTACACTGTGGGTGTGTCCCAATCCACATGCCCTATTCACTATACAGTCCACATAAACACCATCATCAGTGCACTGTGGGTGTGTCCCAATCCACACACCCTATTCACTATATAGTCCACATAAACACCATCATCAGTGCACTGTGGGTGTGTCCCAATCCACACACCCTATTCACTATACAGTGCACATAAACACCATCATCAGTGCACTGTGGGTGTGTCCCAATCCACACGCCCTATTCACTATACAGTCCACACATACATGGTGATGATTAGTCGAGCTGAGGCTGAGCCGCACCTCCATCCCATCTCAGCCGAGGACAGAAATCGATTATTGTTTAAGCAGACGTCTGTCCCGACGTCCAGCGATCGATACAGAGACGTATTACAGAGCAGATGCTATTAACTGTACAGAACAACACATCCATTTTTCATTAAAGGACAAAGTAAAGGAGCGACGCTGCTAAGGGCTGTGACTGATGCAGCACCCGAGGCCTCGTTCACAGCCACCACACTGAGTCTGGACACAAGCAAACAATTTAGAATTCCTCATGTTTCTCTCTTCCTGTCTTGCAGGATAACCATTTGATAAAGGACCGTTGAATTGTGAGTTGCCTGAATGTTCTGATTTTCTATAAAGTAGTTTTCCGTCATCTTCAGGACAGAGGAGTTTACGCTTCTTTGCGGTTTCTCAGTAACATGACAAGCTGCGTTTTTTGTCTTATTAACTTCGAGAGAGAGAATAAAGAGAGGCTGGTGAGGGAACGACTGTTTATAGCTGCTATAACGTAAGCGACAACAGGAACTAATTTTGTGAATTTTGTTAACTAGAAAATAAAGCCTGAAACTGGTGAAACCAACGTAATGTAAATATAAACAGTAAACCGTAGGTACATGTATGGTAATATTATAACTGACCACTTGGGTGGTTTTAAGTCTCTCATTTTATTATGTCAATTATGTTATGATTTTTATCACCTTGTGTGATGTCTGGCCTCTGATAAGTCTCCATCCACCCGCGAGCATATGAGCCTCAGCGCCATGGCCAGCGCCCACAGCAGCAGGTGCGAGGAGGAGCAGGACGGCAGGACAACCGGCTGGAGGCTGTTAATCCACTCACACACTGGCAGTGCTTCAGAGTGGGAATAAATCCTCCACTCGCCAAACCTGAGTGTGAAACGATGTACACAGGCTAGACAGACTACTGCAACGCTCTAATCTCTCTCTCTCGGAGAACCCCACAGGTTCTCCTGATGAGAAACAGATCTCCAGCCAGACGGAGAGAATCCTACCCAGTGATTGTATATGTGAGTGGATGCTGTAACAGGGACTTGAACATCGAAGCCAAAATGTCTCTGAGGCCCTCTAGTGGCTGGCTGCAGTCCAATTATTAACTCCGCCCATTCCCACATTAGTCAATGGGAAGGGTGGCAAACAAGTTACATCTCCACAAAAGACTGTCCACCTGTCTGTCTGTCAGACTGTCCACCTGTCTGTCTGTCAGACTGTCCATCTCTCTGTCTCTCTGTCAGACTGTCCACCTGTCTGTCTGTCTGACTGTCCATCTGTCTGTCTGTCAGACTGTCCATGTGTCTCTCTGTCAGACTGTCCATCTGTCTGTCTGTCAGACTGTCCACCTGTCTGTCTGTCAGACTGTCCATCTGTCTGTCTGTCACAATGTCCATGTGTCTCTCTGTCAGACTGTCCATCTCTCTGTCTGTCACAATGTCCATGTGTCTCTCTGTCAGACTGTCCATGTGTCTGTCTGTCAGACTGTCCATCTGTCTGTCTGTCAGACTGTCCACCTGTCTGTCTGACTATCCACCTGTCTGTCTGTCAGACTGTCCACCTGTCTGTCTGTCAGACTGTCCATGTGTCTCTCTGTCAGACTGTCCATCTGTCTCTCTGTCAGACTGTCCACCTGTCTCTCTGTCAGACTGTCCATCTGTCTGTCTGTCTGACTGTCCACCTGTCTGTCTGTCAGACTGTCCATCTGTCTGTCTGTCAGACTGTCCATCTGTCTGTCTGTCAGACTGTCCATGTGTCTCTCTGTCAGACTGTCCATGTGTCTGTCTGTCTGACTGTCCATCTGTCTGTCTGTCTGACTATCCACCTGTCTGTCTGTCAGACTGTCCACCTGTCTGTCTGTCAGACTGTCCATCTGTCTGTCTGTCACAATGTCCATGTGTCTCTCTGTCAGACTGTCCATCTGTCTGTCTGTCACAATGTCCATGTGTCTCTCTGTCAGACTGTCCATCTGTCTGTCTGTCAGACTGTCCACCTGTCTGTCTGTCTGACTATCCACCTGTCTGTCTGTCAGACTGTCCATCTGTCTGTCTGTCACAATGTCCATGTGTCTCTCTGTCAGACTGTCCATCTGTCTGTCTGTCAGACTGTCCATCTGTCTGTCTGTCAGACTGTCTATGTGTCTGTCTGTCAGACTGTCCACCTGTCTGTCTGTCTGACTATCCACCTGTCTGTCTGTCAGACTGTCTATGTGTCTGTCTGTCAGACTGTCCACCTGTCTGTCTGTCTGACTGTCCACCTGTCTGTCTGTCTGACTGTCCATGTGTCCATCTGTTCTTCCACCTGTCCATCTGCCTTTCTATCTGTCTAACAGTCTATCTGTCTGTCTGTCTGTCTGTCCTTCTATTAGTCTATCTATCTGATATTATCGATGCTCGAGTCTTTATACATCCACACTGTGCTGATTGATCATATTTTTAGTTTGTGCTTGGCTAAGTCAGGAGCGTTCCTCAGAATTCCAGTTTTTCTCCGTGAGAAGCAGATTTGTTTTTCGTCGTCTCTGACGTTTCTGCTTACGGCTCATGTTTCCTTTTCCTCCTCCACTGCATCTGCATTTGTGCTGCTCACTACCTGAGTCAGGTACATGTGTTATTCCAGGATGACAAGGTGACCCACACACACACACACACACACACACACACATAATGCTTCAGATCTATTTGTTTCTATTTGAAATAGCAAATACAGTCAGTTGAAAAAGTATTGGCACCCTTGTTATAGATAGATCTTTGCGGTTACTCAGCTGAACATTTAATTGATGTAAATTATATATATATATATATATATATATATATATATATATATATATATATAAATATACATGTGTCACAATTATTGGCACCTTAGAAAAATTACATTGTACCACAGTAGGGATACTGAAGGTCACTGAAGGGTTACTGTAGGTCACTGTGGGATCAGATCAGAAGGCTAAAGTTACAGAATCAGAAACTTCACACACGTCTGCACTGTGCGTTTACTCAGTGTGTATCCATATTAATGCGAATTCGTCTACCCATGTGAGCTGTCAGTCAAACAAACAGGCAGGCATATGATTAGATTTGAAATGCAAAGTAGTGTGTGTCTGTGTCTCTGTGTGTGTGTGTGTGTGTGTGTGTGTGATGAGTGAACTCCAGCTCTGTTGCTCAGGGTAGAAACTTATTAAATCTAAAGTTTAACACACATCTGTGTGAGGGAAATCTCCCTCCTGCTTCTCCTCCCTCTCTGCCACTTACAACACAGCCTGTAATTCGAATTAATTATCCTGATTAAATTAGCTCTGATATAAGAGAGAGAGAGAGAGTGTGTGTGTGTGTGTGTGTGTGTGTGTGTGTGGTGCTCTACTAAGCGAGACGGGAGTGTAATATGAGATCTATAGTTCAAAGTTTACCTCTCACACACATACATTCATTAGTTAGACTCATACTGACAGGAATTAGGAAGTTAAACACAAACGGACCAATCAGAACGCAGAATCAGACACTCAGAAGTATTCTGTATGATTTTAACCCAATTTTAAACCTGATTTTTTTTTCAGTTATATAGTTGTGATCAGTAATGTTTAAAGCTACAGGATGTAAGGCTGTGAAATGTCGCGTTACTGCGAGCTAATTTTAATCTCACAGCTAGGAGTGTCACCAGAGCTTTCTCTTTTCTCATTAATTCTTTTACTTTCACAAATATTCATCATAATATTTACAATTCTTTTTGCATGTCTTTTGAGTGTAACTCAAATTTTCAAATGGATATATAAAATATATCCATTTACAAAATATTTAAATCTTATCTACATTTTTAGCTAAATATTTGTGTCACTTGATGTGGAACATGGCTTCTACATAAAATTTATGACAAACTTTTGTTTAATCATTTGTGAATGATTCCTGCATGAAATCTGGTTTAAAAGATATACATATTTAATATTTAATAATAATTTTAATATAATTTCTGTGCGTAAATGTTACAGAGTACATTAATTGTGAGTAAAATCTGAAACTATATTTTGATAAGTATGTTACTTAATTTTTAATTTGTTTTGTAAGTTTGTATTATTTTTAAAATATATTTTGGATTTTTTGATGCAGTCTCCCTGCAGCAGTAAACCATTTTAGACTCATTAATATTTTAATGCATTTTTAAATAGTTGCAAGTGTACAGAGTTTTACTTTCCAGCAGAGATATATTAATGTTTAATTAAAAAAAAAATGCAGAAAATATTTACGCAAAAGTTTATGCAAAATTATGCACAGTTTCAAATTTTAGTTGGTGTTTTTTTTCCTTTTCCTTGCTGTAGGTTTATTGTTTTAAAATTTGTTACTGGTCCATCTGTATTTTTTGTACAGTGTTTATATTGTACATGACTCAAAAGAATGAGATGTATAAAAATCCTACAGTGTGTTTCTGGCTTATAAAAACAATAAACTGAATGTCTGAGACAGAATGCTCTGTTATTGTGATGAGTGACGGAGATGTGTGTGTATTGTTGCAGTGGTGAGAGTGTGTAATCGCAGAAGAACCCTGTAATTTCATTAACGTGACGAGACGGATGAAAGCTTTTGACAGCACTCCTGTGTGTGAGAATTGTGATTATGAGAGAAGTGTGTGATGCGTCACACAGACAGACAGATAGAGGGAACTGTGTGATGTGTTAGTGAATGAACATATGCTTCAAAGATATGGTGATGGCCGTGACGTTTCTATCACTCTGCTCTGGAAAATTATGGTTATTTTCATCAAGTGGCGTATAAATGCTCTCAGAATGCAGACGAGTGGAGCGAGAGAAGATAAAGTACACTCACACACTCTGGGATGTTTTTTATATTCTTATATCACATTCAGTCCTCAGCTCCAATAATAATAATAATAATAATAATAATAATAATAATAATAATAATAATGATTCATGAAGAACATTGTCTGGAAGGTTTTAGACATATTACATGATTAAAAAAAAAAAAAACTGACTGAATGTGAATGTGACACTTTCCATTCATTCTTATTGCAGACAGAGAGTCATATATACAGACAGACAGACAGACATATATACAGACAGAGAATCATATATACAGACAGACAGACATATATACAGACAGACAGACAGACATATATACATACAGAGAATCATATATACAGACAGAGAGTCATATATACAGACAGACAGACATATATACAGACAGACAGACAGACATATATACATACAGAGAATCATATATACAGACAGAGAGTCATATATACAGACAGACAGATATATATACAGACAGAGAATCATATATACAGACAGACAGACATATATACAGACAGACAAACAGACATATATACAGACAGACAGTCATATATACAGACAGACAGACATATATACAGACAGACAGTCAGAGAGTCATATATACAGACAGACAGACAGAGAGTCATATATACAGACAGACAGACAGACATATATACAGACAGAGAGTCATATATACAGACAGACAGTCAGAGAGTCATATATACAGACAGAGAGTCATATATACATACAGACAGACAGTCAGAGAGTCATATATACAGACAGAGAGTCATATATACAGACAGACAGACAGACAGACAGTCAGAGAGTCATATATACAGACAGACAGACAGAGAGTCATATATACAGACAGACAGAAAGACAGACAGACAGACAGAGAGCCATATATACAGACAGACAGACAGACAGTCATATATACAGACAGACCATCATATATACAGACAGACAGACAGACATATATACATACAGAGAATCATATATACAGACAGAGAGTCATATATACAGACAGACAGACAGATATATATACAGACAGAGAATCATATATACAGACAGACAGACATATATACAGACAGACAGTCAGTCATATATACAGACAGACAGACAGACATATATACAGACAGAGAATCATATATACAGACAGACAGACATATATACAGACAGACAGTCATATATACAGACAGACAGACATATATACAGACAGACAGTCAGAGAGTCATATATACAGACAGACAGACAGAGAGTCATATATACAGACAGACAGACAGACATATATACAGACAGACAGTCATATATACAGACAGACAGTAAGAGAGTCATATATACAGACAGACAGTCATATATACAGACAGACAGACAGACAGACAGAGAGTCATATATACAGACAGACAGACAGTCATATATACAGACAGACCATCATATATACAGACAGACAGTCAGTCATATATACAGACAGACAGACAGAGAATCATATATACAGACAGACAGACATATATACAGACAGACAGTCATATATACAGACAGACAGACATATATACAGACAGACAGTCAGAGAGTCATATATACAGACAGACAGACAGAGAGTCATATATACAGACAGACAGACATATATACAGACAGACAGTCATATATACAGACAGACAGACAGAGAGTCATATATACAGACAGACAGACAGACAGAGAGTCATATATACAGACAGACAGACAGACAGACAGACAGAGAGTCATATATACAGACAGACAGACAGTCAGAGAGTCATATATACAGACAGACAGTCAGAGGGTCATATATACAGACAGACAGTCATATATACATACAGTCAGACAGACAGACCGAGAGTCATATATACATACAGTCAGACAGACAGAGAGTCATATATACAGACAGACAGACATATATACAGACAGACAGACAGAGAGTCATATATACAGACAGACAGACAGAGAGTCATATATACAGACAGACAGACAGAGAGTCATATATACAGACAGACAGACATATATACACACAGACAGACAGACAGAGAGTCATATATACAGACAGACAGACATATATACAGACAGACAGACAGACAGACAGACAGACAGAGAGTCATATATACAGACAGACAGACAGACAGAGAGTCATATATACAGACAGACAGACAGTCAGAGAGTCATATATACAGACAGACAGACAGACATATATACAGACAGACAGTCATATATACAGACAGACAGTCATATATACAGACAGACAGTCAGAGAGTCATATATACAGACAGACAGTCAGAGAGTCATATATACAGACAGACAGACAGACAGTCATATATACAGACAGACAGACAGACAGTCATATATACAGACAGACAGTCAGAGAGTCATATATACAGACAGACAGACAGAGAGTCATATATACAGACAGACAGACAGAGAGTCATATATACAGACAGAGAATCATATATACAGACAGACAGACATATATACAGACAGACAGACAGTCATATATACAGACAGACAGACAGTCATATATACAGACAGACAGTCATATATACAGACAGACAGACAGACATATATACAGACAGACAGACAGTCATATATACAGACAGACAGTCAGAGAGTCATATATACAGACAGACAGACAGACAGACAGAGAGTCATATATACAGACAGACAGACATATATACAGACAGACAGACAGACAGACAGAGAGTCATATATACAGACAGACAGACAGACAGAGAGTCATATATACAGACAGACAGACAGACAGACAGAGAGTCATATATACAGACAGACAGACAGTCAGAGGGTCAAATATACAGACAGACAGTCATATATACATACAGTCAGACAGACAGACAGAGAGTCATATATACAGACAGACAGACAGACAGAGAGTCATATATACAGACAGAGAGTCATATATACAGACAGACAGACAGACAGACAGACAGAGAGTCATATATACAGACAGACAGACAGACAGAGAGTCATATATACAGACAGAGAGTCATATATACAGACAGACAGACAGACAGGCAGACAGACAGAGAGTCATATATACAGACAGACAGACAGACAGACAGAGAGTCATATATACAGACAGACAGACAGTCAGAGGGTCATATATACAGACAGACAGTCATATATACAGACAGACAGACATATATACAGACAGACAGACAGACATATATACAGACAGACAGACAGTCAGAGAGTCATATATACAGACAGACAGACAGACCGAGAGTCATATATACAGACAGACAGACAGTCAGAGGGTCATATATACAGACAGACAGTCATATATACAGACAGACAGACATATATACAGACAGACAGACAGACATATATACAGACAGACAGAGAATCATATATACAGACAGACATACATATATACAGACAGACAGACAGTCATATATACAGACAGACAGTCAGAGAGTCATATATACAGACAGACAGTCATATATACAGACAGACAGACAGACAGACATATATACAGACAGACAGACAGTCATATATACAGACAGACAGTCAGAGAGTCGTATATACAGACAGACAGACAGACAGAGAGTCATATATACAGACAGACAGTCAGAGAGTCATATATACAGACAGACAGACAGACAGTCATATATACAGACAGACAGTCAGAGAGTCATATATACAGACAGACAGACAGACAGTCATATATACAGACAGACAGTCAGAGAGTCATATATACAGACAGACAGACAGAAAAATAAAGACAAATACAGACAGACAAACAGACAGATAGACAGGCAGAAATATACACAGAGAGATACATACACAGCAAACATATAACTAGGCAGGCAGACACATAGATATATAGACAGAAAGACAAATAAGACAGATGTATAGACAGACCTACAGACATTCAGCTCTTAGACTAAGAGAATCATTTCCCCAAAACCAGAACCACAATCTGAGTCAGTGCAGAAGCCAGAACCGGACCTACACAGCACCCAAACCGAGACTAGAGGGTTCTAGAATAATCTGTTGTCTAGAACACTGTGCTGTCTGAGCTGCAGTTGCAGGATGTAGGATGCTGAATCCGGTGCTGCGTCAGATGGCGTGCATGTTGAGTGGATCAGGAAGAGAAGCAGAACCGGTGTGATGAGCGTGACCGTGTCTCTGATCCTGTACGTCACAGATACGCTTCCACTGGCTGAGATCAGTCTATCAGCCTTTCAGCCTCTGCTCCAGATGTGTTCCAACTCTCACTGCAGCTTAGCAACTCTGTGTGTGTGTGTGTGTGTGTAGAGCTGCACTTCATGCATGCTGGGCCGAGGGAAGGTTAATCCACTTAGACAGGTGTGTGTGATGTTGGCGGCATGTCTCTGTTTTATTTCTCTTCGCCTCAGGGTGTCAACACACACACACAGAATGAGGAATGAGACACTAGAGTGGGAAAGTTCCTTGTACTCAAAGTTTGTGATTTATGTCCAAAAGTTTCGTCAGTATTTCCGTGGGGAAAGTTCCTGGTATTCAGAGTCGGGTTAAGCAGCTGCTTAAATGGATTTTCTGAGCTCCACATTCAGATTATTAACATCACCTGTGTGTAGTTCACACCTCTGAGGTCGCCAGATTTTTCTTGAGTAGAAGCATCTGAGACGGAGTTTTACACTAACGTCTACGCCACCTTTAAACACAAACACTCACCTTTAAGCTCAAAAACAATCAGGGATAGAAAATACGGACTGAAGAAGGAAATAACATTTTATTTTCTTTGCTCTCAAATGTAATTCGATGTAACATAAAATCAAGAGACAATTTAAAAATGACTAATATGATGATATCTGAGTGAGAACATGGCGAGTGTTGAAATAAATAAATCTAATAGGAGTCTCGTATATCACCAGTACATTACTGCATGAATAATTCTAGTTAATGATCACATTAATCACTGCTTTAATTTAACAAAATGGCTTCCACACTCATTATACAGCAGCACAAAGAATAGCACTTGATCCAGCACACCCAGTTCTTTTACATTTTTTTAATATAGTGCTCTGATCTAAAATTAAGCAAAATGTAATGAGATTCTAAATGGAGGTGATGAAATCGTAATGTGTGTGTGAAATGTAGGAGATTTTAATCACACTTTTAATTCACTATGTTGATTTGTTGAATGAATAAAATAAAGTCAGTGTTAATTCGACTCTCTCTGCTGGAAAGAAAAATCTCCACGGTGTGAAGGATAAACTGACCTAGTGCCGATCTGCTTCGCTTACAGAGAAACTTTAACTTCGTTCATCATTTTATCCATAAAATATTCATCGCTCCAGATAAATGATGTCTCTGATTAATAAGCGTTTCTTCTGGTTATATTATTACATCATTAACAGGGCAGAGTTCAAATGACTTTAAAGTGCTAAACGTTGCTGTGTAAGTGATATGAGAAGAAGAAGACGCATTAATTATTTTGGGGTAAATAGTTAAAAAACTTTACCACAATAAAACCTAATCGTATATTATTTATGACTGTAGCTTCCAGTTCATTCTTTATCTGTAACTCTTTTTATAAACCAGTGCAGGAGTAGGTCAGGTGATGATCTCCACTGGTCCTGATGAATCCAACATAAATCTTCTGTGTGTTCACGCTGACATTTTTTAGACGACTAAAAGAATTAAAACTCACTCTCTGTGACTGGGTAATGAAATATTTATTGTGTATTATTCATTATTTTAACTGACTGTGACAAATCATTCTTTACTCAAGTTACTGAAGTTTTTTTAGACATGTTTGTTGTCTGAAATGTAGTTTTTTCACCCAAAAGTCTGAATTCAATTTTTAAAAGAAGAAAAAGTTTCTCCACAAGGGTCATAGTCCAGCAACAGACCAGAACCAACCAGCAGAAACCAGTTTAAACTGGTTAAAACCACTGTAAACCTGCAACCAGCTAATATTAACATGTATCTTCATTAATATGTAGAAAGTTTCTTTTGATTACTTCTCATCAGTTTTTCTGCTCTTCTGATTTTAACATTTTGTTCCAGACTTCACTTATTCACGAGATAAAGAGCAACATGTGTAAAATATAAATCAACTCAAGCTAGCATAAATATGGATATCGTTAGCCTGTTTACTCCAGCGCTAGTTTCTAACACAGACTATATATCTTTATTAGCGTTATCTTCATTTTTATTTACAGCAGTAATCAATGCATTAAAATATCATTTCATTACATAAAGCTACTTTGTGTTTAGCCTGTTTACTTGCATTAGTGAGTTTGTTTAGGACAATGTGTTTAAAGTAATGCTAGTTATTGTGTTTACAGCAATGCTAGCTCTGAGGTTAACTTGTTAAATGTGGCGTGTTAGTGTTAATCTGTCAATAATTCGATAGAAACTATATTAGAAAAAAATATTCAGATGCAAATCGATCAATTATTATTTAAAATATACTGCAATCAGTCACACACATACGTATACACACGTTCTCTCTATTATACATGGAAATGTAAACTCAGTGTATACACACACACACACACACACTTTAGTGAGATTATAGTTGTGTGTTCACACTAACACTGAATAATGAAAAAGGCTGCAGTGTGTAAATAGAAGTGTTTATTTATCGAGGCTGAGACTCTTTCCCCAGGCGGGATGTAAATAACGTCCACTCTCCGGAACATTCCACAGGCTCTTTAACAGATCTGACACAATGATTTATCCACAATTTGGAGTCGAGATTAAACACTTTTAAAGTGCAGTGAGTACGGGGCCAAGCGGGAGGAGGAACAGCGAGCCAAAATTCATTTTAATGTTTAACTAATCAAATGCACTTAGCCTCCAGAGGTGGAATCTGTGTGTGTGTGTGTGTGTGTGTGTGTGTGCAAGTGCAAAGTTATAGCCTGTAGGTAAGGTTGTTAAAGGATTAATTAAATTAAATGATGACCCATAAATAATTATTGATTATTATCAATCATTTATATATATACATACACTGCTCAAAAAAATGAAAGGAACACTTTGAAAACACATCAGATCTCAATGGGGAAAAATATCATGCTGGATATCTACACTGATATGGACTGGGTAATGTGTTAGGAACGAAAGGATGCCACATCGTTTTATGGAAATGAAAATGATCAACCTACAGAGGTCTGAATTCAAAGACACCCCAAAAATCAAAGTGAAAAAATGATGCAGCAGGCCAGTCCATTTTGCTGAAATTTCATTGCAGCAACTCAAAATGGTACTCAGTAGTTTGTATGGCCCCCACGTGCTTGTATGCAGGACTGACGACGTCGGGACTTGCTCCTAATGAGACGACGGATGGTGTCCTGGGGTATTTCCTCCCAGATCTGGACCAGGGCATCACTGAGCTCCTGGACAGTCTGAGGTGCAACCTGGCGGCATCGGGTGGACCAAGACATAATGTCCCAAAGGTGTTCTATTGGATTTAGGTCAGGCGAGCGTGGGGGCCATTCAATGGTATCAATTCCTTCATCCACCAGGAACTGCCAGCATACTCTCGCCACATGAGGCCGGGCATTGTCGTGCACCAGGAGGAACCCAGGACCCACTGCACCAGCGTAGGGTCTGACAATGGGTCCAAGGATTTCATCCCGATACCTAATGGCAGTCAGGGTGCCATTGTCTAGCCTGTAGAGGTCTGTGCGTCCCTCCATGGATATGCCTCCCCAGACCATCACTGACCCACCACCAAACCGGTCATGCTGAACCATGTTACGGGCAGCATAACGTTCTCCATGGCTTCTCCAGACTCTTTCACGTCTGTCACATGTGCTCAGGGTGAACCTGCTCTCATCTGTTAAAAAGCACAGGGTGCCAGTGGCGGACCTGCCAATTCTGGTGTTCAATGGCAAATGCCAATCGAGCTCCACGGTGCCGGGCAGTGGAGTCCATGCCTTGATGCGTCAGAGCTCTTTTGGAGGCACAAGGGGGACCTACACAATATTAGGCAGGTGGCTTTAATGTTATGCCTGATCATATATACAAATACAAATCTTGTCTTGTCTTGTATTTTTTTAATGATACAGTTCTGTTAGAAGTGCAGTATAATAAGTGTGCATCAGGACAGCAATAATTCGACTGAAATGCATCAGCAGATATTATATGCATCACAACATTCATTGCAGTTCGTTAATCTTACTTGTTAAAGAAAAGAACCGTTAGTGGAGTGTCTTTCTCTGCCACCTACAGACACAACTCTACAGTAGAGAGCTCCCCCTACAGGTTGGATGTAACACTGTTACCCCAAATGCTAGAGCAAATGGCAGCTTCTTACATAAGTGAATGACAAGAAATAACTAAAACTAAAAAACAAAATGAATGAGATGAGAATAGATGAGAATTAAACTCAATATTATGGGGAGTCTTCTGTTTACATGACTAATATTCCCACTAGTGCAACATTAGCATTCTGACCGTATTATATTTATTTATTTATTTCTAGGTGAGTGTGTAAGGGATAGTGGAGATTAGGGGAAGATTAGAGAGAGATTAGTGTTGGCAGTCGGTCGTCTGACCCACACTCGTCCTCTCTCTCTCTCTCTCTCTCTCTCTGCTGAGTGAGGGATTTATCTCCTCTCTGACACACTGCCAGGTTTGTGTAACAACATTATCAGTGTCCTGATCAGTGTGTTAGTGTTTCTGTTTAACCCCATCACAGAGTGTGTACACGTGTCTGTGTTTGTTACAAACCTCTCTCTCTCTCTCTCTCTCTCTTTCTCTGTCTCTCTCTCTCTCTCTCTGTGTGTTATTAATTTTGTTAAATGTTCAGTTGCTCTTTAAAACCCATCTGATTGTTCACCAATTAGAGCTCTTTTACTCGTTTACTCTCATTTTAACTGAAGACATGGAGATTCACTCGTTCATTTATCCCTCTTTCTATAACAGCAGCTCTGGCAGTAGTGCAGCTGCAATTCACAGGTTTATAGACATTAATGCGCTCGTTATTGTTATTGTTATCGTTTCTATAGTAACAGCTCATTCAAATCAAGGACTCTTCATGTAAACCGATTGAAAAAAAATGTGTGTAATTCTGTGAGGAGACGTTTAGGTGCCATTTATGGAAGGAGTCTCCAGTGTCAGCGCTTTGTAACAGTCAGTGGTAAAGCTGTAACTTTAAGTGTTCGGACGTCTTCAGTCTGTTTATAGCTGCTATAGCGTAAGTGAGAACAGGAACTAACTTGCTTCGTGGCTCGTCCACAGCATTAATGCTGACCTGTTAAAGGACTTCTGTCTTTCCCTCAGGTTTTTTTTCCTCTTTGTGTTGCTGTGTACAGTCTCCATTAGCAGGTGCTTGAGTATGTTTTTCCTGCACACTCGTCTTTTAGCTTGTCTTTACAGCAAAATATTTAGCCTTTCTGAAGTGTTTACCTGAAGCTCAGGCACCGATGCTGCTTTAGGATCTATTTTTTGAGGTGCAACTTCAGTTCATCAATGTTGTGCTTTATCTTCTTTTATCAACTTGATTAAGGTTTATTCACCAGGATGTTTATTAGCTTATTAGCTTCTGTTCAACAGCTCTAAAATAAACTTTAAATGTTTTCCCTGCACTTTCCTGTAGCACACAGATCAACATTTCTGCTCAGTGTACATCACATGGTACACGAGAGATTAAAGAAAAGGTAGGAATGACATGCTGGCATGAAATAATGCTAGTTATCTGAAGTTATGCTAGCTGCTGATTTGAAATGATGTTATTTCACCTGAACCCTTTAAAATGCTTCAGTGGCTTTATACACTATTGTCACCACTAGTAATTACTGTCAGTAGACCTTTTCACTTAAGCGCTCAGTGAGGATTTAATTCTGAATTACACACATCAGTATTCTGAGCTCAGATGTAACTACAGATTTAAGCACTATTCAGAACTTATGTGATAGTTACGCACATGGGGTGGAGTTTGTCTAAAACAGGGGCTGTGGTGGAAATATTATATACCGTTTCTATTTAATGTTGAAATTACTCTGTGTAGTAATAGTCTAACTGTTGAAGTAGAAAATGAGAAACACGTGGATCACGAGGCAATCACACTAAATTTGTGATCGCTACATGAACAGCACATGTAAAATACGTGCCACCGATGAGAAACTGTAGCTGCTAGAAATAGTAAGATAAGATAAATATTGTATAAAAGAACTTCATTCAGGGAGAGAAGGGGCTCGTGAGCTCTCTCTATTTTCTGTTGTGATTGCGGGCTGAGACTGTCTCAGAAATAAATTTATACTGAGCACTGGACTATCTTTTTTCCATAACAAAGGCGTGTCTCAGTTCCGCACAACTTGAACCTTTTATCTTGTGAGTGAGGAAGAAGAGAAGACGCATCTCCGTCAATGACATTGCTTACTCTTGAAGTCTGCATTTTGTATCTCTGAGTTTTTCAGGTGTAAAGGTGAGTGTTTGTGTTTAAAGATGGTGGTCTCGATGCTAGTGAAAAATCCCGTCTTCCACTCAAGACAAATATGGAGGCAAAATCCTCTTAAAGCATGTGCGTAACCTGGCTCTGAATACCAGGAACTTTCCCTGCGTAAATAGTGACATCATTTTTGAGGTAAGTAGCCGAGTGTGTACACAGGTTAATAATGATATCACAGGAACTCCTCCCACGTCAGGGTGTCTGTAAATTAACAGAAGCAGAATGAGTTCATGTCCAGCATTTTTGCTGTGAATCTGCATGTTTGTGTCACACGGTCATGTGATCATAATACTGGATAATGAATTTAACTATAAAACAATAGGATCATGATAAAGAGAAGCTGTGTACTGGGTGGAGCTTTAATCGGCCTGAGACATTGTGTGTGTTTGAAATGGAACTTGTTTATGTATTTGTAATGTGTGCCAATACTTTTACACACTTCTACTCACATATACACATGCTGTCTCAGTTTTCTGTGTGAGATCAAACTCCTGTAGACAAATGAGCTAATTTATTAAATCGCTCTGATTTTTTTAAACATTAAAAATAAATAAATAAATCACCGAGCTGACGGAGGACATGAAGAACTTTCTCTTTAAATAAAAGATAAAATAATAAAGTGTTCTTTAATAGAGTAGTTTTTTTAGGGACAACTTGAAGGATAAAATTATCTCTGATACTCAGGTATGACTGAAACAGGTGGTATTTTATTAAATTAATTTATTTTTATTTGAGATTTGTTCATGTAGGCCTTTGAGAAGGAGCAGCCGAGCTCATTAGCATGTTCACGCTCGTTATGCAGCACAGCGTGTGTTCATTATAATGCCGTCATGCTAATGTCTGTGTTATTATGCTCTATAATACATGCGACAAGGTGAACTCACCTCCTCATGCTCCTGTCATTTAATTCCTTTAATACAGTGCACTTCTTCTGAAAGCTGGGTTCAGTGCTTTCACTGCTTCACCTTCACGCTGCTTAATCGAAACACTTTACCGCTGAGAGAAGAAGGAAGCTGTGCGTCTTTAACTGTCGCTTCTCCATCTATGTGAATAATAATCGCTTCTCTTATTTACACATCACCTTTCTCACACTCAAGGCTGCTGTATTACTAGAAAAAAGATACTTTCATTCCAAGACCAAAAGATTATTATTAGGGGCCAAGCACTGAAGGTACTCCTTCTTCTTCTTTTTCTTCTTTTTTTTCTGTCTTCTTCTTCTTCTTATATCAGAAAGTTTTTCTTTTTCTTCTTTCTTCTTCTTCTTCTTCTTTAACGCTAGTTTGTTTTTAGCTTGTTAACTTTAAGTTAACTTTTGTTAGCTAGTTTGTGTATAGGCCTGTTTACTGAGAGCTGTTTGGGGAAAAGCTAGAAATCTTCTTGTACACAAAGGTAAAATCATGCTAATTATTAAAATGTTTGATTGAAACTAAAATTCAAACTAACACACATCTGGGTGTACAAAATTTCCCCAAAATATCTTCTGGGATGTTTTTTTTTTTTCCTTAAAAGATTAGTGATTATTTGGTTTTCTGCCACACCTGATGCAGGTCATCAAGAGCCACAAGACTTCAAGAAATCAGAAGGGAAAAGCTCCCATACTGAGCTCCTTTATCTCTCTGTTTCATTCCTGCTTCTCAAAGTCTCATAACCTTCAATTCTATGCAAATTAGGTATGACACTGTAAAGAAGCGACAAATCCAAACAATCGGATCAAACAATTCCTCAGACCGATTGTATAATGCTAGTTTGTGCTTTAGTATTTTAACTATGACGCTAGTTTGTGTATTAGGCTTTTAACTATGATGCTAGTTTGTGCTTAAGTATTTTAACTATGACGCTAGTTTGTGCGTTAGGATTTTAACTATCACGCTAATTTGTACGTTAGGATTTTAACTATGATGCTAGTTTGTGCGTTAGTATTTTAACTATGACGCTAGTTTGTGTATTAGGCTTTTAACTATGATGCTAGTTTGTGCGTTAGGATTTTAACTATGACGCTAGTTTGTGTATTAGGCTTTTAACTATGATGCTAGTTTGTGTATTAGGATTTTAACTATGACGCTAGTTTGTGCGTTAGTATTTTAACTATGACGCTAGTTTGTACGTTAGGCTTTTAACTATGACGCTAGTTTGTGCGTTAGTATTTTAACTATGACGCTAGTTTGTGCGTTAGTATTTTAACTATGACGCTAGTTTGTGCGTTAGGATTTTAACTATCACGCTAGTTTGTACGTTAGGATTTTAACTATGACGCTAGTTTGTACGTTAGGATTTTAACTATGACGCTAGTTTGTGCGTTAGTATTTTAACTATGACGCTAGTTTGTACATTAGTATTTTAACTATGACGCTAGTTTGTACGTTAGGATTTTAACTATGACGCTAGTTTGTACGTGAGGATTTTAACTATGACGCTAGTTTGTACGTTAGGCATTTAACTATGACGCTAGTTTGTGCGCTAGTATTTTAACTATGATGCTAGTTTGTGTGTTAGTATTTTAACTATGACGCTAGTTTGTGCGTTAGGCTTTTAACTATGACGCTAGTTTGTACGTTAACCTGATTACTGTCATGCCATTAAGGTCATGTTATCTGTTTATTGTCACGCGTGACGTCTGACCACATGACCTACGTCTCTCTTATTTTCTCTCTCTATGACGTGTTATAGCACTGCTTTAGCTGCTTTTCTAATTACATACAATCTTTCATTGTACATAAATCATAATATCAATTGTAGCTGAATGATCAGATTCAGTAATTAAATTATGCAATAAGTATAGAATAAGCATTATTTTTTAAATAATCTCCACACGTCTTGCTCTGCAGTGATTCCAGCTTTATTCCCACCCTGATGTGATTGAAACTCATCTCCCTCACAGCGTCTTTATAATATTCAGTTCTCGCTCTTTACGTCTCTCTGGGGAAATGTGAGGGTTTACGATTAAAACGTGAGGTGGAATAATTACAGCGCTTCTGAAGGAGGGATGAAGGAGGAATACGGATTGGGTTTGGGATTCTATATGTACCCTAATAATAATAATAATAATAATAATAATAATAATAATAATAATGATAATAATTTATGTAGAAAACTTCGCTTCACATTTTCAAATGTGTGTTTTGTATGTATTTAAGAATTAGATTTCAGCTGTGATTTTCTAATGTAAATGAACATCTTTTAGTAATAATCTGCTAGTTTGTGCGTTAGGATTTTAACTATGACGCTAGTTTGTACGTTAGGCATTTAACTATGACGCTAGTTTGTACGTTAGGCTTTTAACTGTGACGCTAGTTTGTACGTTAGGCTTTTAACTATGACGCTAGTTTGTGCGTTAGGATTTTAACTATGACGCTAGTTTGTACGTTAGGATTTTAACTGTGACGCTAGTTTGTACGTTAGGCTTTTAACTATGATGCTAGTTTGTGCGTTAGGATTTCAACTATGACGCTAGTTTGTGCGTTAGGATTTCAACTATGACGCTAGTTTGTACGTTAGGCTTTTAACTATGACGCTAGTTTGTACGTTAGGATTTCAACTATGACGCTAGTTTGTGCGTTAGGATTTTAACTATGATGCTAGTTTGTACATTAGGCGTTTAACTATGATGCTAGTTTGTGCGTTAGGATTTTAACTATGACGCTAGTTTGTACGTTAGGATTTTAACTATGACGCTAGTTTATACGTTAGGATTTTAACTATGACGCTAGTTTGTGCGTTAGGATTTTAACTATGATGGTAATTTGTGTATTAGGATTTTAACTAGGATTTTATTTTTAAAAATTTGTTTATTTTATTATTTTATTTTTTAAAATTTCACAGATGGAACATAGATTTAAAGCAATATTCAAACAGATTTTTTTTTAATTTTATGCAAATTAGTTATGACACTTTTACGGTCAAATCCAAATGATTGGCTGGAGCAGGTTTATACCCGTAAAAGCTTTGTTAAGCTGTTTTGATTGGAAATGAAGTGGATGGTAAATTGATGGGATTGAGTTTTCTTGTCCGATTTCAGACTAATCGAAAATTCCTCAGGCTTTTAAGCGAATTACTTTCTGTTTGTGGAAGCTGCATTACAAAGCTACTCATTCCTGATAAAAGACCTCATTTGTCACTTCCTGTTTGAGGACAAAAAGAGGAATAAATGCACTAAAGTGCAGAAGGAAGTGCAGTCGAGCAGGTCAGCTAAACTCGTGTAGCTTAGAGTGGAAACACACACACACACACACACACTTTGTTCTTCTGTATCGTGCTTTTATCTTTAAAGCTCATTGCTCTTCTCCCAGAGGAAATCATAGAGTTTATATAGATCCTGAAACCTTCTACCTTGACTTTTTTTTTTTTTTTTTTTAAGATCAGTTAACCTTATCTACACTGCGCTGTTGTCTCAGTCCCACACAGATGTGGTAGGTGGGCTCTGGAGCTGCCTCTCTGACATACAGAAAGCTGACTTCATCTCATCTTTAGCTTCGAATTACTCTCTTCACTTTGTGGCATTAACTGAGACCTGGATCACTTCATGGAACTCGGCTACACTGTCTGTTCTCTGCTCAACCTCTGCTTTCTCTTACACTTCATGAGAAAGTGGAACAGGTGGTGGTACAAGTTTGCTTTTGTCTCAGAGATGGAGCTTCACACCTCTAACACTGTCTCATCTCAACATCTCATCCTTCGAATTCCATGCTGTTACAGTTACCTCTCCGATCAACCTTCTCAGCACCCTCTCACTCTCCTCAGACTTCAACCTCCCCTCTGACAAGCTCCAGTCCTCCTGCTTTCTCTCTCTTCTGCACTCCTTTTCCCTGATATTCAGCAGCTCCTTCCAGCACATACCGGAGGAAATGTCCTGGACCAGGTCTTCAGCCACCCATCTCTAGAGCTATAGACCTCAATATTACTCCACTCCACATCTCAGACCATGTTTCTGCTATCAAAAGCATGTTCTGCTGAAAGATATCAGCATGTCTTTCAGACATCTCATCATGGATGTCAGCTCAACAACTGAAACTTAATCCCAGCAAAACTGAACTGCTGTTCATCCCAGGTGATTCATCCCCATCTCGGGATCTTACAATCTTCCTGGACAACTCTCAGATCTGTCCTTCAGTTACTGCGTGGAACCTTGAGGTAACCATGGACAATCTACTGTCCTTCTCCTCTCACATTGCTAATATGACACCCGCTTGTCAATTTCTCCTTTACAACATCAGAAGAATTCGTCCATTTCTGTCCAAACAGGCCACACAGGTGCTTGTTCAGTCCCTTTTCATTTCAAGACTGGACTACTGCGACTCGCTCCTGGCAGCTCTGCCTCTGAGCTCCATTCGTCCTCTGCAACTGATCCAGAATGCAGCTGCACGACTGGTTTTCAACCTTCCTAAGTTCTCCCACAAAACCCCATTGCTACACGCCCTCCACTGGCTTCCTGTAGCTGCTGCATCAGATTTAAAACACTGATGCTCGCCTACAAAGCCAAAAATGGACCAGCACCCACTTATCTCAAAGCACTTATCACACCTCGAGCGCCACCACGCTCCCTCCGATCCTCTAGCTCTTCTCGACAGGTCCCTCCATCTCTCAGGGTACAAGGAAGACCTGCAGCGAGACCCTCCTCTGTTCCGGCACCTCGGTGGTGGAATGAACTTCCCCCAGATGTCCAAACAGCTGAGTCACTGGCAGTCTTCAAACGACATCTTCTTCCTGAAAAGACCTGCTTCTTCCTGAAGTAAATTAGCACTTTGTTATTTAAAAAAATCCTTGTCTTCTTCTTTCCCCACACTATTTTACCTCCCTAACAAGTTTTTAAGACTGATGGTATTCTTAGACTGTAACCTAGTGAACCAGTATCAGGATGTGTTTATTGATGAAGACCTCAAAGCGCTTCTGTAAATCACTCTGGATAAAGGCATCTGCCAAATACCATAAATGTAAATGTAAAATGTAAGATAAGAACATGTACAAAAATTCTTTCTGCTATGACTTTATTGAGTTCTGAATGATTAAAGGTAGGCTTATGGCTGTCGACTTTATTCAATTTTATTCATATTAAGCTAAAATAAGTACATAGATTCCATGGAAGTCTTACATTCATACTGTAGGTGAAGAAGGTTCCATCTAGTAATGGTTCTTTATTTTAATTCACTGGGGGAACCTTGAAAGGTTATATGTAGAACCATACAACAGAGTGTATGAACCATCTAAAGAACCATTCAGGTTCCTTTTTACATTCTTGGCTAACAATTGTGGGTTGAAGTTTCGAAGAGGTTTTCTATGAATAGTTTATGTAACATGCACACGAAGTGGTTAAAGACGTGAGAACACTGTTGCTAGGCTTTTGTCTTGTTGCTAATGATGACTTAGCTTGCTAAGCTTGCTAATGATGATTTAGCTCGCTAGTCTTCTATACAAACAGCATAAAGGCTGTGAATAGCATAAAGGATATGTTGGTAAATTACTAAGAAAAGATTCATAACCACTAAAATTATTAAAAAATGCAGAAGTAAAAAGTCACTCTGAGAGAAATGTAAACAGTGATCAACATATAAGTCTCAGTACAAGGTGTTACATTTCTGTCCATGTAAAAGAATCATCATTGGTGCAGATATCGTTGATTGTTTTCCTATAACAGCACATCCCAAACTGTTTTGTTCGTAAGTTTTCTGCTAAATTCCCAAATGTGAGATTCCAGAAAAAACCTCCTATTACAAACACACCTCCAAAAACCAGCAGCACATACAGTATTAATTCATTTTCTTCAATCCTTAAGAGCTCAGCCTTTAGAAATGTGGGATTTAAAGCAGCAGACTGTGCTGAAGTATGAAGGACCTTCACAAAGTTAATTGGTTTTGGAGATTGAGGTCCAGCTGACTCAGACGAGCTTCAGCGCAGGATAAAAAAGCAAAAGGTTTATAATCTCATTCTAAAACTCTGAGGTCTTTTGAAGAAATGTGTGGAATTTGCTACTTCAGTGCAGAGACGCAGTGCTGGATTGGAGTTTAATCCCAGATCAGTGTGAAGCAACAATAGATGGATGTGAAGTGTGGAAGTGGAGGGCGGAGAGTGAGAGAAGGAAGTGAGAGAAAAGTCCAGCAGACAATCCCTGCCTTAAAGAGAAGAGGTGTGAAGAAGGACGTTATATAAGCACAGGATGGATTAAATCACACGGCTGATAATCTGTCTCTGAATCCTCCACTTTAACATCTCAGCTTTCTCACTGCTGCTGCTGCTGCTGCTGCTGAAGCGCACTTTATCATCACTGCTCTTTATGTGTTAAGGAGGTTAAACAGGAATTCATCACACCTTGTATTCAGTCACATGCTGATAATCGGCTATACAACGATATTCAACACGTGATATTATCATAGACATTTCAAACTAGCCTCGTTATCCACGTTATCCAGGTTTGCTAAGACAGTGACAGTGATGTGAGTAAACAAACAGACACGGGATGCACCAGTGATGTCAGAAGGGCCGTCACTATAATTACAGCACCATGTGTCTTTTTTTTATTAATTATTTTCCTTCACCACCATTTTTTGACCAATCAAAAGTGAGTGTGCATTAAAAATGTTACAGTAGGGCTGTTTGTAATATTACTATTTGTTTATGTATAATTTATATTTGCTTATTAGGTCACTGTAACTACCCTGAAGTTGATTATTTTCTTACAACAGCAGCTGCCCATGTCCTAAATTTGCCAATGATGATATAACAACATTCATGAAATTATTATTTAAAATAAAAATTGCATGCGTGGCACAGGTATGGTTATATACACACACACACATATAAAGATAAAATATCACTTTTTTATTGTTAAGTGAACCCTCTGTGTCAGCAGCGGCTTTAACTCGTATGAAGCAGTGTGTGAAATGAAGTGGAGGTTCCTTCAGAGAGAAATGACATGGTTCATGGTTATCTTGAGAACTTAAATAAAATGCTGAGTTTAGATAAAATCTAATAATGGCATCATTTTAGAAAAGCTGCAATAAAGATAATATCAGGAAGAAACAGATGAGCAGTGAATTTTTCAGCATGAATAGAAATAAATGTGTAATAAGGGACATTATATGAGTTAAAAATAAGCTTTTCGGTGATCTCTGACTCAATATGGAGAGATTTATCAGTCCTGTGAAGCTGATCTGACCTCAGCCCTGAACGTCTTGTGGATAAAAAGACATCATAAATGTTTACTGGCTTTAGTTATAAGCACTTTGAGGTGTGATGGTGTGTTTTTATGAATGAAGTCTTTTTATTTATTTGTTAAATGCTGTATAAATGTCAGGACTGAAAAACCGGCCTTCTGTTTTTATTTGGTATTTAAATGACACTGAGTTCTGAAAACAAGATGGATGCATTCAATAGTGCAGTGAATGAACCGCTGTGTCAAGGTGTAATAACCAGTTATAACCACTGCACTGTTGAGATCTGGATTGTGATTGGTCAGAAGGTGTTGATTAATTTTCTATAACAGCAGCTCTGACAGTAGCACAGCTGCAAATCACAGGTTTATATCAATGCGCTCGCTCTAATACATTATCGTTTCTATAGTAACCGCTCATTCTTGTAACATGTGTCATTGATGTGGTGAAGTTTACGGTAACATTGATGGAAGGAGTCTCCAGTGTCAGCGCTTTGTAACACTCAGAGGTAAAGCTGTACCTTTAAGTTTTTCGACATCTTCAGGACAGAAGAGTTTACGCTTCTTTACGGTTTCTAACTAACGTGATTGTTTTTTTTTGTTTTGTTTATTAACTCCGAGAGAAAAAGAGAAGCTGTGAGTGAACGGCTATTTATAGCTTCCATAACGTAAGTAAGAACAGGAACTAACTTGTTTCATGGATGATCTACAACAATAAATGTAACTATAAATGAATAAAAAGTATGACGTGTTGTTCTTTAATAAATAATAAACTGTAATCTTTGGTATAAGATGAATAAAACACTTAGGGATGAACTGTTATAGGAAAACATTCTTCATATTATCTGTACGTTATTATTAATAACTTTACTACTAACTTTTTATTACTAACATTAGGCCCAGAATTTTTACAAATTTCTAACACTTTTATTCCTATGAACATTACCATAAACACTTATCTTCCCATGGATTTCTTCTCTCTTCATAATCCTCATTGAGCTCCAGTGGTAGAGGGTGTGTGATGAGTTGATGTGGATCTCCCCCTGCAGTGTAATGCTTCCTTCTCTGCTCCACTCTATGGAGGCTGATTGGATCCTGCGGACGTTCAGCTACAAATCAGAGCTCCATTCACATCCAGAAAACGTCCCAGGAGTCAGTGTGATAGTGATCTCAGCCCAGCATGAACACATTTAGTCCTGCTTCAAATATGGCACTGGAATAAATGAGGGACTCTGCTAATGGAAATTCTCCACTGGATGTCTTATTTTAGTGCTAAACTGAGCTCAGTGTGAGAACACTGTTTACTTTTTAATCTTGTGTATTTGATTAAAATCTGTGTGACATGATCCTTCATTAGCGAATATAATTACACTGCTGAAGGGACCTTAAGGCGAGAGTACACAGAGCACACTCAGGAAAGGTCTAAGGGGAGCTAAAGAGGGTTTTCTGGGTCAAATTAATTTCAGATTTTCACAAAACATGTTTAAATAATCTTATTTGAATGAGATGTGCCACGCCATCAAAATCACAGTCGCATTAAAAAGGAGTTTCTTTCTTTTGAACCTGCTTCTCTCTGGGGGAAATTTTACGATGTAGAACCTTATAACACAGTGTTATCCTTCAGAAAGAGTTAGAAACTAGAACCCTTTTAGGAGGCTAAGAAATTAGCCTCTTTAATTATCTAATGAACCCTTAAAGAACCATTGAAGCGCTGTTTTTTTTCTACGAGTCAGTGCCATCACTTACAGATCTCTGTGTGGTGTCGCTCAGAGGAACGTATTAATTTCACTGTTCTTCTGCAGATGACTAAAAAGTGAAGTGATTACTTTCTGATGTTAGGTGCACTTTGGGAATTCATAATGAAGTACTCAATTTGTTGTTTACACATTAGACAGTCGGTCATCTCAGAGAGAGAGACATGTTTCCTTCTGATATTTAACTTGAGAGACACAGAGAGAAAATTTATTCATTGTTGTAAGATTGGTTGGAACTTTACTTGAATCCTGCATTAGACCACCATCACCCTGTTATACTGTATGTTGTAATGAATTGTTATAACAGTGCTTTTACTACCTGTGTCATGTGACCATGACCATTAATTGCGAACTGTGCTCTACTAATCAATTAATCAAACCCTTAGACTCTGGAAAGACTGGTTCTTGCTCACCTCAAACCCACAGTTGGCTCATCACTACAGTTGTAGACCCCCTATAGCTCGTTTACCGACACCATGTAGGTGTTGATGAGGTGATAATCTACCTACTGCAAAGGACCCATTCACACCTGGACAAGGCAGGCAGCAGCTTCAGGGTCATGTTCTTTGATTTCTCCAGTGAATTCAGCACAATTCAGTCATCTAAGTAGTTTGCATGTGGACACTACCATCATCTCCTGCATCACAGACTACCTGACATCCAGACCTCAGTGTGTGTGCCTACAGAACAGTGTGTCAGATCAGGCGGTGTACAGCACAGGCGATCCACAAGGGACGGTCCTCTCTCCATTTCTGATTATGCTGTACACATCAGACTTTCAGTACAACTCAGCAATGTGTCACCTGCAGAACTTCTCTGATGACACTGCTGTTGGAAGTGAAGGTGATGGACAGGAGACAAAGTACAGGACCAAGTACAGGACCATGATCGACAACTTCGTGAAGTGGTGTAGGAGGAACAACCTTCAGCTTTATGTGGCCAAAACTAAAGAGAGAGCGGTGGACTTCAGGACCTCTCCATCCTGGGAAGGGAAGTGAAGGTGGTGGAGACCTACACTAATATCTGGGTGAACATCTGGACAACAGACTGGACATGTAACACTGAGGCAGTCTACAGGAAGGGACAGAGCAGACTCTACTTCTTGAGGAAGCTTAGGTCTTTTAATGTATGAAGCACAATGCTACACATGTTCTATCAGTAAGTTGTGTCCTGCACCATCTGTAATGCAGCAGTGTGCTGGAGGAGTGGCGTTAAGGCAGGAGATGCCAGCAGACTGAACAAACTGATCAGGAAACCTGGACAAAACAATTTCCCTCAGGGTTCAACAAACTACTCTATCTATCTATCTATCTATCTATCTATCTATCTATCTATCAAACCAGAACATGTTAGAATTGCTGTGATGATGAAGCACAAGGTCAGCTTGTGGAAGGCTCTCTTTACTGGTCAGTCTATGTCCCTATCCTCAGCTACAGTCACGAGCTGTGAGTAGTGACCGAAAGCATAAGGGTGTAAATACAGGCAGTAGAAAGGAGATTCCTCCACAGAGTTGTACATCTTATTCTCCACGATTGGGAGAGGATTTCTTCAGACTAAGAGGAGCCAGTGGCACCTCTTGACAGCTCCCCATCCAGCTGTATCCCCACTGCTGGAGAGATTATATTTCACAGTTAGCTTGAGAATATTTGCTGATCCTCCTGGAGGGGCTGGAATCTGTGGAGAAGTCTGGGCTGACTTTCTCAGCTTGTTGCCACCACAACACACCAGGAAAAAAACGAATGAATGAAAGATTAGTGTGGTTTATATTTAAGTTTTGATGTCTCATCTTTATTTTTAGTGAACATTTTTCACACTGATCCCTGACTGTCTCCCTCCAAGATTTTATAAACTTTCCCAAACTTCATTAAATTGCTTCTGTTTAATTTCATTCTTTTCATACATAATTCCTGCATGGGTTAATTTCACACATTGTTTAATATATGCATTCTCAGCTATGTCGAAAGTTTGTGAAAAGTTTGTTTCATGTAAAAAATGTGTTAAGAAAGGAGAAGGTTTTTGGTCTAACCAATCACGTCCATGTCTCTATAGGTCAGAGCTTTTCACAAGGGCAGAAGGAACATCAAAATTTTACTCTGATAATATGTGTAATCAGTATTCCCTCCACACACACACACACACACACCCACACACACACACACACACTCTTGGGGCTGTAAGCAATCAGCTCTGAATTATGGGAACGGTTTATGCTCTAGGTGAGGCCAGCGAGCACATGAATCTTTCATTTCCTCTCAATACTCAGCCACGACAAATGATGGAAGAAGGATCAGAGCACAGTAAACATGACTAAATGGGTCGCAGTCTTGCTCCCGGCGTGTGCACTCAGTACACCTCAGGGCTAAAACGTGTGCTTTCTGGCCTTGAGTGATTTGTTCAGATCGAAGAGTGAATGTATGTGTGTGTGTGTGTGTGTGTGTGTGTGCGTGTACATGTGTGTAAGTATATAAGGTATTCAGTAGACCTTCTTTAGTATGTTTAGAAATTTCTTTATATATTTTCTCTGCTTAAATCTGCTCAGTAAAACTCACATTCGGTCTGTAGACATTTCAGTTCCCTTCTTGTTTGTCAAAATGATGTGATATTATAATGTTATGTATTTATATTTATTCACTCTGCAGACAAGTGATTTACAAGCCATGCAGACTCCCGATCCGAGCATGGAGCTGACAGCAATGCAAGCACATTTACATTTAAATTTATTCATTTGGCAGACACTTTCATCCAAAGTGACGCAGTGTGCAATCCGATCCCTGTTGGAAACACACTTTGTGCTGCCAACACAGTGCTGTGTCATTTCTCCATATACTTTAAAAAAAATTTTTATAACACCCAAAGCGCAAATGATAAAAATCCAAATCAGATCACATTCCAAAGCATAAATGATATAGTTTTTTTTTAGAAGAATCCAGGATTTAACCATGTTATTCAAGATATTATCAGATATCTGTAAACAGATATCATATGGACACCATATCACATACAAATGTGTAGAGTATAATGAAGTTATCTTCATACAGAGAAGCAGTTGGATGTATAAATGAAGGACAGAAGCAGTGATAGAAGTACTCTGAACTAACTAATTGAGAATTCAACAGGAAACAGGTGCAGTTGGTCATCAGGTGAGTGTGAGAGATACAACATCTGGACTGGATTCAGGTGTGGAGCTGTTGTGGATCCTGCATCAGCAGTGGATTTGGATGTGACATTCACAGTGTTTATCCTAATTTCAGAGAAACGTAAGGTCAGAGTCTAGGGTCAGCTGTGGTGCATCATCCCTGCAGCAGATGACAGTTAAGGGCAGCTTAGTGGTCACGGGACTTGAACTCTCAACCATGTGATTAATTCTGAATTAAGTCTTAATTAACTTTAATTCATTTAGTAATATTTTATCAGATTTAGTTCAGTGTTTGGGTTTGTTACATTACAGAAAGATCGGAAAAATTCACAGGGCATTCTGCCAGAATCGTCTATAAAGATTTTCTTTTAATAATGATGATCTTTTACGAATGGTCTGTATGGAGCAGTGGCTAAAAAGCATATTTATTTATTTTTGGACAGAAATAAGGAAGAGATATGGTTTTAGTTTGGAGCTAGTATGATTAGATTGGGTGAAAAGAGAGTAGTACTTCTCCTCTTCTGCATATAATGTCCTTGTATTGCAGATTCTGCAAATCAGAAATGAGCACCACTGTTAACTTGATCCCCCAAAAAGACTAAAAAAGAGAGGACCTGAAGATGGCAAGCTTTCAAAAAACAAAAAATCCAGTCTGAATAATGTATCAATATTCTGGAATATCTCTACTGTATATATTTGATAAATAAACCAATGTTTGATGCTCTTTTTTTTGCAAGCCAGCTCCTTCTTATCTGTCCATCTCTGTGCTGGTGATCAGCTGGGTGTAAATGTGTATACTTGATATCACGCTGCGTAATGGAGTGCACATTAATCACAAAACATTCACAGTTATACCTCACTGTAGTCCTGCTTATTGGTGCACTTTTATAATCTCACTCTCATTTGGATGCTGGTAAAAGGCTGAGGGAAAAGGACAGGAAGTTAATTACAGAATGTGGCTTGGAAATAGTGCATTCATCTCAATAGCATAAATGTCAAAGCCCCCCACCTGCAGCTCCCTGTGAGAGCCGACCGCCTCGGACACATTCACATCCAGAACACACACGTTTCCTAAGAGCTTCTGCCTCACTGCTGCCGAGCGAAGCAGAAGGGATTTATTCAATCCTGTTATTGTATCAGAGAGAGGACTGGGAACGAACAAGACAAAAACACCTGAAGTGACGCATGATGACCTTTATCACACTTTACAATATTAGCAACGTTTATGATATTAGCATGATTTCACTAGGTCCAAAAACCTATCAGTATGTTTTGCATATCTATTGTGCTCTGTGTTAAGTAGCTTTCAGTTGAATGCTGATTGGTTGAGGTGGATTTTTTCCCAGTGGTCTTATCAAAGATTTCAGAATGGTATCACCAATAATCTTTAATCCAGAGCCTACGTCAGGGGACTTGGGGCACAAGGCGGGGGACACCCTTGTGGATGGGGTGCCAATCACACTCACTACGGACAATTTAGAGATGCCTAGCAGCCTACAGTGCATGTCTGTGGACTGGGGAGGAAACCAGCGTGCCCAGAGGAAACTCCCAAAGCACGGGGAGAACATGCAAACTCCACACACACAGGGCAGAGGAGGGGAATCGAACCTCCAACCCCGGAGGTGTGAGGCAAACGTGCCCCCGCAGTGAGATACAGGGCATGTGTTTCTGTCCAGGTGTAACGGTATGCTGAGAGTTTGGCAGGATGCGAAACTGATAAACAAAGATTTGAAGACTGGGAACAAGGGTGAAAAACAGGACTATGAAATAAAGAACACAGAACTCAGGAAACACGATAAGACTTTAGCAATTTGCTAGGCCAACACTAACCTTAGTCCAAAACCTAAATCTAACCCAACTCTAACCCTAAACCAATCCTATCCCTAACACTAACCCAACTCTAACCCTAAACCAGCTCTAATCCTAACACTAACCCAATCCTAATCCTAATCCAACTCTAACCCTACCCTGAACCTAAACCAATCCTATCCCTAACACTAACCCAACTCTAACCCTAAACCAATCCTATCCCTAACACTAACCCAACTCTAACCCTAAACCAACTCTAATCCTAAACCTAAACCAATCCTATCCCTAAATCCACTCTAATCCTAAACCAGTCTTAACCCTAAAACAACCCTTACTCTAACCCAACCCTAACCCTAAAAAAACTTTAACCCTAACCCTAACCCAACACTAACCCTAATCCAACACTAACCTTAAGTGAATCCTAACCCTAGGCCAACCCTATCCCTAAATCGAATCTATCCCTAGCTCAAGCATAACCCTAAATCCACCCTAACCATAGGCAAACTCTAATCCTAGCCCAACCCTAACCCTAACCCTAAACCAATCCTAGCCATAGCCTAAACGTAGGAAGACTGGGTTCGCCTTTCAGATAGAGTTCCAAGTAGAACCACTTTAGCAACCTCAGAACCCATACCTATTCAAAAAACCCTTTTTTACAGGTGTAGCTGTAAATTAACCAGTCATATTAGCAAAGCTGAAAAGCAGACAGGCAGAAAGCCGCAGAGATCCAATAGTGTGATGAGTGTGATGTGTGATGGGGAGATACGACGTGCGATACACCACATGCCTTGCCTCTAAAATTAACAATAAGTATTTTAGTAAATTAGATTTTGTTAATTGAGTGTTATTGAACCATTACGAAGATGTACAGACATTGACCTCCCATAAAAACATCAGTATTCTGTGGTCTGTGGGTAACTGGTGAATGATAAACACTTTTCTGTGTGTGTGTGTGTGTGTGTGTGTGTGTTTGGAGGCTTCCTCATTGATCAGCGATTGATCCAGGCTCCATAATCACTGCACTCCCTTTCCGTAACTGTTTAATAGAATAATTAGCTCCTCACTCTCTTCAGTCAGATCTGCTCAGCGTTTTATCTTCATCTCCGTGAACTGAACCATCATCACTGTGTTAGAGAGTCACACAGAGGGCAGGGCTCTAAAAGGAAACGGTAAATAGGTTAGGTGACAGGTGTCACAGCAGGTGTGTGTGATGGATGTTCAGGTTCAGTGGCTGTAATCTCCTTCAGGAGCAATTACACACATGGAAATGTGCGGCTTCTAATTTAATACACAGATTAGGTTTAGCTGAGGAAATGAATGTGTTATGGAAACAAATGTGGAGAAAGAAAGGAGTGCTGCTTAAAATGGAAGCAAATGTGCGTATTTATAAATTTTAAAAGGCATGTAAAAGAGTATTTGATTCAGAGCAGCAGCTTTTTGGTTAGAATGAGTCCAGACTAACCATAAGCAAATTACAAGTTGTCAGTAGCCTTTTTACAGCAAATAAACCAACGAGGACTCTGTACTGTGACCACAGTAGCTGTTTGTATAGCCAATAAAGTAAAATAATGTGTTAGATATTGCTTTTGCTCATCACCTCTATTATCCTCAGAGTAAATTAGCCTATTAAGCACTATACTCTGTGAACACACTGTATATTCCACACTGTATATATACTGTATAAAGGTACTAAAATAGAAAAAGCCAGTACTGTGAAAACAGCAGCTTTAAGAGAATTTTAATACCATGATTATACTGAATTATGTTTTAATCTAAATATTGCACACTGTGAAAAAAGTTACTTAATGAGTTTTAATATAATGCTATATATATTTTGCTAGTAGAATGATAACTACAGAGGTACAAAAGTGGTACCGTGAATACACCATTTTAGTGACAACTAATGGTATAAGTACAATTTTTTTTTAAATTGCTGGTAGCCAAGGGTTAGGGTTAGCTAACTGACAGCTATTAGCAGTGTCCAACCAGCTAGTTTGTATTCTAGATTTTTATTTATTCATTGTAGCAGATAATAATATATTAGTAAAGTGTAGAATGTAGTGAAACACTGAGGGGAAGGATATTGGGATGAGTTATTGTTGATTATTTTCCCATAACAGCACATCTTAAAGTGTTTTATTCCTCTTATACCATAGGTATTAGCTAGCGATAAAATGGTTTTTGTTTATTAATGAACAACATATCATACTTTTTACCTGTTTGTTGTTACGTTTAATGTTGTGGAAACAAGTTAGTTCCTGTTCTCACTTACACTGTAGCAGCAGTAAACAGTCTTTCCTTCACCAGTTTTTTAATCTCTTTTAGATGAATAAAAACAAACCAAAACAAAACACAGCTTGTCATGTTACTGAGAAACCCCGAAGCTTTTCTTCTCCACCTCTTTGCAGCAATAACAGCTTTAATAATTAAAAGTCAACACATTTTAAGGCGACGTTAACTGAAAGTGAAATATCTAACTAACTACGGCCGAGAGGGAATTCAACTCGCAGACTAAATGCTAACTTTTGTGTAGAGTGTAATAGCAGAGTGCAGAGAAAACAGCAGTGCTGCAGTGAACTCTCTTTGCCCTTGCAGGAAGATAAATTCCCTCCATCCGAGAAACCGATGTAACACTAGCAATACTGCCATTTCGGCTAATAACGTGGCCTCCAGAGTCCTGCAGTACCTTGATGCTTTGTCTTCCAGAAGATCCGTCTTCTCATGGACTTTTCTGTAGAAATGGGGAAGAGGGAGAAGAAAATGGAGCTATGATGTGTATTGGGGGAAGAAATAAAATAAAATAATAAATAAAGATCACTGAAATGCTTTTAAAACCTGGCATGCTACAGAATGGCTATTTATTCTGTCATTTTATAACTAAATACAGCAAATTCAAGGAAACCTTGAGCGTACCTGAAGTAGAAGCATAACTGAATTCCACTAACACAGAGTCTGGCTTAAGGATGAAGAATTATCATTACTGTAAGCTAACGTTCAATAAATAAATCTTATTGATAGATTGTAGGGTGTTAAGTATTAAGTCAAAACAAAATAGTGAGCTAACGTTGTGAAAACGGGGAATTAACTAGAGATTATTAAAGTTAAAATATTTTTTTAACAGCATCACATCCACCCCAGTCGCTTCCAGGGCCATGAGCATAGAATTACATCTTTACATTTAAATGTACAGAATTATTAATCGTTTCTTCTGAAACAGAAAACAAAACAACAAAATATGAATCAGAAGAAGGAAGAAGAAAGAGCAACACCGAAGCAGTTGATTATAGTAACTAATGGTTACGCAACATGTGTAGATCAAAGTGATGAAATATAACCTATATAAAGTTATACATATATAAACATACAGGCGTTTATCATCAGGATTGCTTTTTTAAACATTAAATGCTGCCATCGCATCGGAAGTGAATGTAATTCCTCAGTGCATTGGATTTCACTTTCATCACTGTGTTGCAATCACGCTACACTGAAATGCAATCACGGTTACAATAGATTGTTGAAGCCATAATCATCATCATCATCATCATCATCATTTTCAAAATGATTTTCTAATCATGACAATCTAACCTGAAAAGAAGGCATTACATCGTCAGGTCCATGTTCACCTCGCAGAACACGAGGAGCGTTTAGGACACCACCAGGGATCTTCATCCATCCACAGCTCTTTCAGGTGCCAGGAACGCAGCATCAGGACATAAAGAGTGATGTAAAGAAAAGCTGTGAGCTCAGAGTAATGAGAACTTGGTGTTCCTGAAGCAGAACAGAAGCTGAGTGAGGTGTCGGGGTTTGACTCCAACCTGCTGCACCCTGTAGATGAACTCGTGTAATGATTTTCATCCAGCACACCCAATACATTAAATCTCATTATCCTCCATATATTAGCACTAAGGGGATGTGATACATTAGCGCATTAGCGCACTCGTTAGCATGCTGAGATGATGAAGATGATGATGGCAGCACTGGGTTCTGTCTTTAATACCCCGAGGAGCACTGAGCATATTTCACACACTAATGGATGATTTCCTCTCTGGCCTTTTCAAAAGTACAGGGTCGCCTACCTCACATATCATCTACTATCATCCGTGCCAAGAAGTGGCCATTTAATCACTACACTTTACACCACAGCACTGTGGAGTTCTGCACTCTGATTGGTCAGAAGGTGTTGATTAGTTTTCTCTAACAGCAGCTCTGACAGTAGCGCAGGTTTATATTAATGCGCTCGTTCTAATACGTTATCGTTTCCATAGTAACAGCTCATTCACAGGGATTTACCACGCTGAAGTTGATATATTTCCCTCACTTTCAGCTTCTCTTGTTTCTCCCTTTTAAAGATAAAAAGACAAAAAAATTACATCAGGAATAAAACACTTGGTGTTGTGCTGTAGCAGGAAAATAACAAACAACACGCTGGTGTGATGAAGCCTGACACTCAAACGCTGATTATTTTCCTCTAACAGCACGTCCTGAAGTGTTTTATTCCTCTTTTACCGCAGCAATTTACCAACGATTACTATTTTCATATCTACTAAACAACAACACGTCACTTTTTATCTGTTTATAGTTACATTTAATGTCGTGGAACGTCCATGAAACGAGTTAGTTCCTGTTGTCGCTTACGTTATAGCAGCTATAAACACTCGTTCCCTCACCAGCCTCTTGACGTTAATAGGAAAAAATATCGCAGCTTGTTATGCAAAGAAGCGTAAACTCCTCTGTCCTGAAGACGTCGGAAAACTTAAAGTTACAGCTTTACCTCTGACTGTTACAAAGCGCTGACACTGGAGACTCCTTCCATCAGTGTTACATAAACATCTCCTTACACAACGACTACGCATGTTTTCTTATCCGTTTATGTGGAGCGTGCGCTGTACACGTCCCTGTGAATGAGCCGTTACTATAGAAACGATAACGTATTAGAACGAGCGCATTAATATAAACCTATAAACACTACTGTCAGAGCTGCTGTTATAGAGAACTAATCAACACCTTCTGACCAATCAGAATGCAGACCTCAACTTCACTCTATAAGGGAGACAGAGGGTTTCCATTGAAATGAATAGAATGAAGCGCAGCAGCTTGAAAAAGGACTGTAATTCACATAACCACAAAGTGTGTGTGTGTGTGCGTGTGTGTGTGTGTGTTGAACTTGAGCTTTAGTGTCATCATCTTCTTCATCTCCGCTGGTGTCTGACTTTCCTCTGAACGCCTCGTCTTCATCTCGAAACAAAATCCAGAAAGAAAAGCGACTGGAGCTCCTGCTGAGCGAGAGAGCGAGGAACCTCCACATCAAAAGGAAGGTTTTCATTTGCTCTTGGATGCTGTTAGAAGTTTTATAAGAAGTTTTGCAATATGCTTATTTTTTTATATATTTATAATAGTTAAATAATTTATTAAATAAATCATACAATTAAAATAAATAATTTAGTTCAAATGATTTAAAAAGCAAATGTAAAATTACCATTATTCATTTAAAAAATACTATTTTACATTAGTCGTTATTATTTTGTAAATAATACATAATAAAAATAATAAAAAGTAGTTCATTGTTAATAATTTTTTTTTTACAATTTAAAAAAAAATGTATTAATGAGTTAATATATCATTAAATATTTTGCACATTACAAGAATTAATTTTTAACACAGAATGAAAATGAATGAAATAATTGTTGTTTTTATTTTACTGCCATTCATCAGTTTATGAAAAAATCATTATTTAAGATTTAAAAAAAAGTGCATTTTTGCATAATTTTATTAATAAAGCTATTTAACATATTTAAAAAAATCTGTGGCTGATTTTAAGATGTGAGAACCAGCATGTCAAATTACTTTGCCTGTAGGAAAAAAAAGATATTAAAATATATATCAAATGATTTAAATAATAAAAAAATATGTAATGTTTAATGTTAATATTTAAATGTATTTTTTTAATTATTTACTAATTCTTTAAAAAAAAAAGGGTTACATTGAATTGAAATTATTGCAAAAATTCTTCTTCTTCCTCTTCTTCTTCTTTTTATTATAAAAAATTAAATATATATATATATATATATATATTTTAAAATACAGATAAAAACATTAAGGGAGTCAGAGGGCAGAATATCCCCTAATCCCCCCAAATTGTTTCTTTTCCTCTTTTATCCACTCCTGTTCTAATTAAGCTCCATTTTCTGACACAGCAGGTAGAAGCAGAAAGATAATTTGGTCACAGCGATGACTAAATGTCCCAATCTGGGGGTGAAGGAACTGTAGCGCTAAAGGTCACTCAGCATTATGCATGCTGCTCATCTAATTAACGCTGGCGGCCGTCAGAAAGCCCGGTGTTAATGCAGGTTCAGAAATACCATTTTTAACAAAACGCCTGTTATTTTCTCCTCTCCTCCTCATAATGAAGCCTTTTCTCTCCTCTGTTCTCTCTTCTTGTCTAACTGGTGAGAGATAAAGGCTGTTCAGGAGCAGTCTCTGGTCTTCCTCGCTCTTTAATAGACCTCCGTTTCTCTCCACAGTTCTCTCCGCTACTTTTGCTGCTTTATTAACGATCTTCTGTCTGACTGTGAACTTCATAACGAGACACTGAGCACACGAATGCATTTACATTTCTTTCTATAATAATAATCCCAAACTTTCTATACTGTTACAGAATATTACTTTAGCTTAGAGAATATATAAAACTTTATTGTGACACTTCACTTTTTCAGGGAATAATGTTTCCTGTCACCAGACTCCAGAACTTTTATTCTTCTTCTTCTCATACGTTTTCTTGGAGCAGTAAGAGCTGCTGCTTTACGTATAGAGAGCTTCAGATATTAAATAAAATAAATATTTATTGCAGTCTGGACTCTCATTTCTATGAGACCTAAAACAAGACGTATTCAAACACATGGAGCTCTGTTCCTCCTCCTCTTCCTCCTCCTCCTCCTCCTCCTCATCATCCCTCCAGTGTGTCCCTAATGTAATATTAACCTATGAAAGTGTCATTAGCCCTGGCGTTAGCCGCTCGCTACCTGATGCTAATAAGGCTAGCAGGTGTCTTCCTGCGTCTCCTTCATATCAGACGGGAGACAGAATCATTGATCAGGAGCGATTGATCAAGGCAGAGATGATACAGCAGCATTTCATGATTTATTCCTCTCCTAATCCGTAGTGTCAGGACACTGTTTCCTCGCAAACGCTTTTCTTTCGTCAGCGCTAACCACAGAAATGCTAACTCAGCACTTTTCCCCTGCATATGTGTATGTGTGTGTGTGTGTGTGTGTGTGTGTGAAACAGGAAGTGACTGCTTCTCACTTTGCTTCTGAAATCTTTTATCCTTCAATATGCTGGAATTTATTTATACAGGAATATAATAGTGTGTTTTTTAGTGTCGCTTCACTGGTCATTTAGTCTCGCTGTCAATTACAGCGCTGCTTTATTTCCTTTATTTCATGTACGAGCGTGTTCTTTAACAATACTGCGCTTTATTTATTACAGTACAAGTGTGTTTTATGCAGGAAACACGCTGAATGTTTATTTTTGATAGTATTCTAAAGAGTCAAGTGGATGTTTTCATTATAGCGTGACAGTAAAGCCAGTCGCACCACATGACACAATAATGACATTTTATTTTATAGATAAAGTAAAGGAAAGCTCTTTTAATCTTCCTGACACTCCATAATAGATATATGACACAATAATGCCATTTTATCCTGTAAATCTATCAGTTACGTGAATCTTTCCTTCTCTTCTCCACCGTCATGCATAACTGCCACTTTTAAAGCACGTTGCTGAACAGCACTAAACAAGACACGGAAACAAATCATATGTTTCAATATTTATTCTCACAGAACTTACACAACATTATTGATTTCTTTAAGTTGGCAATGTGTTAGTGTTTACTGACTGATATTTGGCCTGCACAGGGAGAAAGGGCTAACATTAACTAACCTGATAATCTGTAACAATTAGGCAGAGAAATGAGCTTGAGGACGATAATTAGATGTCTGAGAATATATTTAAGTACCTGTGGTAAACTGAATATAGTAATAAATTTACACCTACATGTGAATGAACTTCTGTGTAAGTGCAGTCGTCTAACACATTTTACACAAGACTTTCCGACTGCTGGCCTGGAAATGTTAGTGATTTCTAACAGGTTCTGTTACAAAACAGTTTGTATTCTATGCTGTGTATTGTCCTGTCTGTGTGTCTGTCTGTCTGTCTGTCTGTCTATATAACTGTCTGTGTGTCTGTCTGTCTGTCTGTCTGTCTGTGTGTCTGTGTGTCTGTCTGTCTGTGTGTTTGTCTGTGTGTTTGTCTGTCTGTGTGTCTGTCTGTGTGTCTGTCTGTCTGTGTGTCTGTCTGTGTGTCTGTCTGTCTGTCTGTGTGTCTGTCTGTGTGTCTGTGTGTCTGTCTGTCTGTGTGTTTGTCTGTGTGTTTGTCTGTCTGTGTGTCTGTCTGTCTGTCTGTGTGTCTGTCTGTGTGTCTGTCTGTCTGTGTGTGTGTCTGTCTGTCTGTGTGTCTGTCTGTGTGTCTGTCTGTCTGTCTGTGTGTCTGTCTGTGTGTCTGTGTGTCTGTGTGTCTGTCTGTGTGTGTGTCTGTGTGTCTGTCTGTGTGTCTGTCTGTGTGTCTGTGTGTCTGTCTGTGTGTCTGTCTGTCTGTGTGTCTGTCTGTCTGTCTGTCCGTGTGTTTGTCTGTGTGTGTGTCTGTATAACTGTCTGTCTGTGTGTCTGTGTGTTTGTCTGTCTGTGTGTCTGTCTGTGTGTCTGTCTGTCTGTGTGTCTGTCTGTGTGTCTGTCCGTGTGTCTGTCCGTGTGTCTGTCGTCCCTCTCACTAGGTGGCGCCAGCACCAGGTTGAGTAACTGAGTGCTATAGGTGTGGCATTTCCTGGAACTGGGTTATGACTTAATTTCCCCTGCTGCTGTGTGGCTTGCTGTTTTTTTTTCTTGATCTGTTTATGGATGCCTTTGTCTCCGACTTCCTGTTTGCATATATCATTGTACTCTCAGTAAAATATTAACTTTTATAAAATTTCTGGGTGTTTGTGGTTTGTGTTCCCTTCCTCTTATGCAGCATTGCCCTAGCAAGTAACAGGTTCTGTTGGTTAGTGAATTAACTTGTATATTTAGTAACATCGTTTATATTTTTGTATATAATAATGGAACATCTACACTATATTGCCAAAAGTTTTGGGACGTCTGCCTTTACATGCACATGATCTTTAATGACATCCCATTCTTAATCCGTAGGGTTTAATATGGAGTTGTCCCTTTGCAGCTATAACAGCTTCAACTCTTCTGGGAAGCTTTCCACAAGGTTTAGGAGTGTATTTATGGGAATGTTTGACCATTCTTCTAGAAGCGCATTTGTGAGGTCAGGCACTGATGTTGGTCGAGAAGGCCTGGCTCTCAGTCTCCGCTCTAATTCATCCCAGAGGTCTTCTGTGGGGTTGAGGTCAGGACTCTGTGCGGGCCAGGCAAGTTCCTCCACATCAAACTCGCTCATCCATGTCTTTATGGACCTTGCTTTGTGCACTGATGCGCAGTCATGTTGGAAGAGGAAGGGGCCCGCTCCAAACTGTTCCCTCAGAGGTGGGAGCATAAAATTGTCCAAAATGTCTTGGTATGCTGCAGCATTAAGAGTTCCTTTCACTGGAACTAAGGGGCCAAGCCCAACTCCTGAAAAACAACCCCACACCATAATCCTCCAACCACCACACTTTACACTCGGCACAATGCAGTCCGAAATGTACCGTTCTCCTGGCAACCGCCAAACCCAGACTCGTCCATCAGATTGCCAGATGGAAAAGCGTGATTCGTCACTCCAGAGAACACGTCTCCGCTGCTCTAGAGTCCAGTGGCGGCGTGTTTTACACCACTGCATCCGACGCTTTGCATTGCACTCAGTGATGTAAGGCTTGGATGCAGCTGCTCGGCCATGGAAACCCATTCCATGAAGCTCTCTACGCGCTGTTCTTGAGCTAATCTGAAGGCCACACGAAGTTTGGAGGTCTGTAGCTATTGACTCTGCAGAACTCTGCGCACTGTGAGCCTCAGCATGCGCTGTGATTTTACGTGGCCGACCACTTTGTGGCTGTTGAGTTGCTGTTGTTCCCAACTGCTTCCACTTTATTATAATACCACTAACAGTTGACCGTGGAATATTTAGTAGTGAGGAAATTTCACGAATGTATAGGTTCACACGTGGCAACCTATCACGGTACCACGCTTCAATTCACGGAGCTCCCGAGAGCGACGCATTCTTTCACAAATGTTTGTAGAAGCAGTCTGCATGCCTAGGTGCTTGATTTTATACACCTGTGGCCATGGAAGTGATTGGAACACCTGAATTCAATGATTTGGAGGGGTGTCCCAATACTGTTGGCAATATAGTGTATATTGTATATTTGTTTTTGGATTTTGGGGTTTTTACATCTTTAAATATTCACTGTAATAAACTCTGATACCATCAGCATTTAAACCGAGATGGTGAAGCATCAGTCGTTCACACACACAGTCAGGTCCGGAAGTATTTGGACAATGACGGAGTTTTTGTGATTTTACCTTTATACACCACCACTGTCCAAATACCTTTGAGCCCCTGAAAATGGAGGCACTTTGCTTAAAATGCTGTAATTCCTAAATGGTATAAATGCCATATTTTTGTGGAACCTCTTAAAATAAAGCTGAAAGTCTACACTTCGATCACATCTTGATTGTTTCATTTCAAGTCCATTGTGGTGGTGTATAAAGGCAAAATCACAGAAACTCTGTCATTGTTCAAATACTTCCGGACCTGAATGCACCTTATGAACAGAACACACACTGTTTATTTTGCATTCCTTTTGTATGTTGAATGTGTTTTCCAACTTGTTTCACAGCCTTCAGTGGGTCATAGCCTTGAGCATGTCATTATGTGCATGTGGCAAGTCTGTAAAGCGTGTGTGTGTGTGTGTGTGTGTGTGTGTGTGTGTGTTCTATTAAGAAACTCAGAAGTGCTTCTGTGTAAAAGCATAAAGTAAACTGTGCTCCTACAGGCAGTGTGTTATTTTGTTATGTGCAGGAAGTACGATGCTAAATAGATATTGATTATAATTTTTCTTTTGTAAGAGCAGCAGGTACTGACATTTAACTGTTGCTCCAGTGGCTTATGGAGAGAAAGTGTTTCTTTCTTTCTTTCTTTCTTTCCATTCAGAGTGGGCACTCAGAGGAGGAAAATAGATGCAGCAAAGAGCAGAAATATTTCACATACTGCACACACACACACACACACACACAGAATAAATGTTTTTAGCTGAATGCATTTTAGCAGAAGTACGTACGTACCACCTACCAACACATTGTTACAGACCAGGTTACACCCCTTCATGGTAACAGTGTTCCCTAACAGCAGTGGCCTCTTTCAGCAGGATAATGCTCCCTGCTACACTGCAAACATTGTTCAGGAACGGTTTGAGGAACATGACAAAGAGTTCAAGGTGTTGACTTGGTTTCCAAATTCCCCAGATCTCAATCTGATCGAGCATCTGTGGGACAAACAAGTCTGATCCATGGAGGCTCCACCTCACAACTTACAGGACTTAAAGGATCTGCTGCTAACGTCTTGGTGCCAGAAACCACACACACCTTCAGAGGTCTTGTGGAGTCCATGCCTCAGAGTCAGAGCTGTTTTGGAGGCACAAGGAGGATCTACACAATATTAGGCAATATACATATCTATATCTATATCTACAGTTGAGGTCAAAAGTTTACATCCCCCTTTCAGAATCTGCAAAATGTTCATTATTTTACCAAAATAAGAGGATCATACAAAATGCATGTTATTGTTTATTTAGTGCTGACCTGAATAAGATATTTCACATAAAAGATGTTTACATAAAGTTCACAAGAGAAAATAATAGTTGAACTTATAAAAATGACCCGTTCAAAAGTTTACATCCCCTTGATTCTTAATACTGTGTTGTTACCTGAATGATCCAAAGCTGTGTTTTTTTTGTTTAAGGAAAAAACATACATTAAGAGCCGGGGGGTGAAAACTTTTTGAATTTGAAGATCAGGGTAAATTTAACTTATTTTGTCTTCTGGGAAACATGTAACTATCTTCTGTAGCCTCTGAAGGGCAGTACTAAATGAAAAAATATTAAAGATATTTAGGCAAAATAAGAAAAATGTACACATCTTGTCCTCAGTGTGAAAAGATGGATCTCAAAATCATACAGTCATTGTTGGAAAGGGTTCAAATACACAAAAAATGCTGGAAAACCAAAGAATTTGTGGGAGCTGAAGGATTTTTCTGAAGAACAGCAGGCAGTTTAACTGTTCAGGACAAACAAGGGACTCAGGAACAACTATCAGTAAACAAAAAAACACAGCTGTGGATCATTCAGGTAACAACACAGTATTAAGAATCAAGGGGATGTAAACTTTTGAACGGGTCATTTTTATAAATTCAGCTATTATTTTCTCTTGTGGACTTTATGTAAACATCTTTTATGTGAAATATCTTATTCAGGTCAGCACTAAATAAACAATAACATGCATTTTGTATGATCCACTTATTTTGGTAAAATAATGAACATTTTGCAGATTCTGAAAGGGGGATGTAAACTTTTGACCTCAACTGTATCTATCTATCTATATATATATACATAGAGAGAGAGAGAGAGAGAGAGAAAGAGAGAGAGAGAGAGAGAGAGAGAGACATACCACACCCTAAATTACCACACAATAACAAGTATACCATACCATGTGTACCTTACTACCACACCATACAACACCCTAAACACCACACCATACAACACCAGGCCATACTCAGTTTACTGACACGACCAGCTGCAGAACTTGGAACATCACCCAAGTTTAATTGTTTGCATAATGTAACCATATTGAAACACAGAGAATCTCGACAGAAGTATCGTTCAACATTTTGACTTCTTTCATATGCACATAGTCTATCTGAGCATACAGTCACCTGTTGGGAGCTTGCGTTGAAACTGTACACTCTCATGAATTATTGCCTCTTACTTCAGTCTCCCATTCTCTCAGTGACGTACGCAGAGTCTCAGCTCGGTTAACTGCAGGCTGATGAAATCTGAAACAGTGATTGAGAATGACACACACACACACACACACACACACACTTTGGTGAAGAGCAGAAATTCTCAAAGCTCAGATTTAACGTAGAAAGTCACTAGAATATGTGGAGTCACACGCTGAAACTGAATATACGCAGGCTTTGTGCAGTATTGTGTCATAATGAACACATTTATTCAGAGAAGCTAAACTGGTACTTGTAAGGAGTGGAAACCTACTCAGCATGTCATGTTGCATAAAATAAGATTACTCTCAGAATTATTTATGAATCATTTGTTCATTTGGCAGATAGTTTCATCCAAAAATGTCCCACAAGTGAGACAGGATCCAGATACTAGGATACTACTTTATTTGAAGGTTTTGTGTATGACTATAGGGTTCCACTTTTAACTTAAACATTCTTAACTAATCAATTTAAAACTCTTGTGAAGTATCTGAAGATTTCTTCCTGTATTTATTGAAAAGATTGGGATAGATTTCCTTTATTCGTTAACAAACATTTAAGATGCATTCACTGATTGACTAGATTCGGGGTTGGCAGCTGAGGCAGGACACGACAGACGAGTGCATAAACTCGGTGTGGATGATTTCAGAAATCATAGCCAATGTCCATAGCATGAGTCAAAACACAGGCAGGCAAAGTTCTCTTAGGATAATCCATTATCAAGAACAAGAATACGGGCTGAACACAGAACAGGTGCACACATTAGGGGAACAAACCAATAACAGGACTGGAGCAGAGACCAAACCAAAACTATGACGTATGGATAAACCTAAACACAAGCATACGGAGAACACTGCGCTTGCTGCGCTTGATATCGTGAGATGGTTTATAGGTGATGTGTACTGTACTTTTCTTTTTTTTTTTTTTTAACCAAACCATTTTTTTAAAGTATAAAGCTATCACCACCTCACCTTAGCACTTTGCACTTAGCATTTGCCTCACTGCTTCAGTTCCACCACTACTGAAGAAACCCGTGATCTCAGTTATGAGCTCCAGACACGTATCATAACCCACCACCTGTTTACAAACTCACCCTGTTACTCAACACATCAGTATAAAAGCAAATAAAAGCCACACACCACTAGCGAAGAAGAAGACGGGGATGAGTTAAGTTCAGCTCCGAGTGTGTGTGTGTGTGTGTGTGTGTGTGTGTGTGTGTTTTGTACTGTGTAGCTGAGCTTTGGCTCTGTGGATTTTAAACTGTTTAATTTGCCTTTAAGAGCTGTTTTTCTCTAAAGGTGCTTTAAATGCTGTTTTCAGTGAAAAGTCTCCTGGATGACTAATCGTGTTTAAACAGCAGGGAAAGCAAGCATTCAAAAGTCACTTAAACACCTTTTTACATAATTGTGTTGATTAATCTGAAAAGAACTGATTTGCATAAAATATAAAAAGGGCTAGTTGAATGAATAGACAGCGATATTTTATTTGACCTTTTCTAGGATCATTTCATCAGGATGTCAGGGTGGGATGCTGATTTACTCCCACAGACGAGCTCCTATCCTTCACTCACTGATTTACTTAAATGTTTAATTGCTTTCATCGCACCACAGATTAATCACTCTCTCATCGCTGCACTAATCACTCTCTCAGTACTGTTCTGATTATTCCTCTCTCGTTACCGTTCCGATTGTTCGCTGTCTCGTTACTGTTCTGATTATTCCTCTCTCGTTACTGTTCTGATTATTCCTCTCTCGTTACTGTTCTGATTATTCCTCTCTCGTTACTGTTCTGATTATTCCTCTCTCGTTACTGTTCTGATTATTCCTCTCTCGTTACTGTTCCGATTATTTGCTCTCTCGTTACCGTTCCGATTATTCCTCTCTCGTTACCGTTCTGATTATTCCTCTCTCGTTACTGTTCTGATTATTCCTCTCTCGTTACTGTTCTGATTATTCCTCTCTCGTTACTGTTCTGATTATTCCTCTCTCGTTACTGTTCTGATTATTTGCTCTCTGGTTAATGTTCTGATTATTCCTCTCTCGTTACCGTTCTGATTATTTGCTCTCTCGTTACCGTTCTGATTATTTGCTCTCTCGTTACCGTTCTGATTATTCCTCTCTTGTTGCCAATCCGATTATTCGCTCTCTCCTTAATCTTCTGATTATTCTTTCTCTCATTGCCATTCCAAGTTTTCGCCTAGCATCAGAACCCAGTGAAAGACCTGGACTCTTTCTCCAGCTCATGCTCTACACGGGATGAAGAATGTGATCGGTGTCTTGGGTGCTGCTCTCTCATTAACGTTCCAATTATTCCTCTCTCATTACCATTCTGAATATTCTCTCTGTCGTTACTGTTCTGATTATTCTCTCTGTCGTTACTGTTCTGATGATTCTTTCCCTCATTGCCATTCCAAGTTTTCACCCAGCAGCAGAACCTGATGAAAGACCTGGACTCTTTCTCCAGCTCATGCTCTATGCGGGATGAAGCATGTGATCGGCGTCTCAGGTGCTGCCAGTGTGAGGTGTGAGCTCTGGGCTCTGGTGCTACTGGCATCACTTGCAATCTTCTTGTATCAGGAATCCCAGTGTGCGAGCTGCTTTTCCCTACTGTGACCATCTGCAACACAATCCGCTTCCACTACTCCACATTTATCGATGAAGACATCTACCACCTGGCCCACCTGGTTTTGTCAAGTTCAGGAGTTTGTTGAGTTCAGTGGTTTACTGAGTTCAGTAGTTTGATAGGTCAGTGGTATGTTGAGTTCAGTGCTTTGAAGAATTCAGTAGTTTGTCAGGTTCAGGGGCTTATCAGGTTCAGTGGTTTATTGAGTTCAGAAGTTTGCTGAGTTCAATGGTTTTTTGAGTTCAGTGGTTTGTTCAGTTCAGTGGTTTATTGAGTTCAGTGGTTTATTGAGTTCAGTGGTTTATTGAGTTCAGTGGTTTGCTGAGTTCAGAAGTTTACTGAGTTCAGTGGTTTGTTGAGTTCAGAAGTTTGCTGAGTTCAGAAGTTTGCTGAGTTCAGTGGTTTACTGAGTTCAGTGGTTTGTTGAGTTCAGTGGTTTGTTGAGTATAGAGGTTTGAGAAACTGTTTTTAGTGAACTTGCAGTTTTAATGAATTTAACTTTCCTCTGTCTGCTTTAATGAATGAAAGTGAAAACAGGAACAAACCTGTTTCACTCAACTTCCACAACATTAAATGTAACTACAAACAGATTAAAAAGTATGAAATATCATTCTTCAATAAACACAAAATGTAATCTTTGACGAATTGCTGTGGTGAGCGTATATAACTGAGAGAAATGTGAACAGATGAACAGTGAAAGGAGCTGATAATGGAGTGAGAAGCAGTGGTGAAGCTGTTCTTGCAGTTATATTGAAATTAAATCAGGTGTGATCCCGTGTTTGTGCTCTCAGTGTGTGAATAACTACATTATCAGGGTTAATAAATAAATCTGAGAGGAATAAATACAGTGTGTTTACTCTGATGTGTGCTCTGGATCAGGACCACTGGAGTCTCTATAAAGTTCTTCTTTCTGATCAGTGTTCACTGCCATTGTGTTTCCATGAGAAAGTTAATTATTAACACTGTACTCCAGCCTGAGCAGCAGGTCCTCTAGCTGTGGCTTGCTTGTAAAACGCAGGAAGTTGAGCTAACGTTACTTTGCTTTTTGTCTTGCAGTCATCACCTCTGATTAATTTTTCATTATCTCCACCGCTCACCACTGTGCTGCTTCCTCTTCTACTCCTCTTCTGGTTTTCTATTTCTTTTTGGAGTCTTCTCCATTTTAACAACCAATATTCATTTAAACAAACAAGTCATGCTAACAACATGCTAACAACCTTGGACCCCTTTAGGAGGCTTCACAAGATGTCTACAGGAAGCTCTATATGACCTCCAGGGGTTTTCCTGATGTTCCTCCATCAGCCTTTGGGAGAACCTCAGTGCAGTTTCCTGTAGACACGACTACTGCATTAGCAACACTTACCTCCAGAGATTCTTTCAGGTTCTACAAGTTCTGTGTGTGTGTGTGAGTGTGTGTGTGTGTGTGTGTATGTATGTGTGTGTGCTTGCTTCTGTAGAGAGACAGATGGATTATGATGAATTGGAGTGTTAGTGATGATAAAGTGTTGATGTTATCAATGCTCTGTGATCATCAGTAACAAGACTAAGACTAGCACACACTAACACACACTAATGCAACATTACACTAACACACACTAACACCATCACTAGCACACAGTAACACACTATCGTTCAGATATATTTGTTACTGAGACTACTGAGGTTACTGAGTCTGATACTAATAGGACTGAGACTACTGAATCTGAGAAACTAAGACTACTGATACTGAAGGACAGACAGAGATTACTGAACCTGAGACTACTGATACAACTGAACCTGAGACTACTGATACAACTGAACCTGAGACTACTGAACCTGAGACTACTGAGGCTGAGACTACAGAGACTACCGAGACTAAGACTAATGTACTGAGACTAAACTACTCAGACTGAGACTACTGAGACTATAACTATTGAGATTACTGAGTGTACTGAGGCTAAACTACTGAGACTAAGCTACTGATACTGAGACTATGGAGACTAAACTACTAAGTGTACTGAGACTAAAGTACTGAGACTAATATCAAAGTACTGAGACTAAACTACTGAGATTAAAACACTTGAGACTACTGAGTGTCCCGAGACTAAGACTAAAACTACTGATATTAAAGCACTTGGCACTACTGAGTTGTCCTGAGACTAAACTACTGAGACTAAACTACTGATACTGAGGCTACTGAGACTATAAATATTGAGATTACTGAGTGTACTTAGACTAAACTACTGAGACTAAGACTAAAGTACTGAGACTAAAGCACTGAAAGTAAAGCTACTGAGACAAAAAATTGAAGCTACTAAGTGTACTGAGACTAAGACTAAACTACTGAGACGAAACTACTGAAACTAAACTACTGAGACTAAAACTATTAAACTATTAAAGTACTTTGATTAAAATACTTGAGACTACTGAATGTCCTGAGACTAAATTACTGAGACTGAGACTAAACTACTGAGACTAAACTACTGACACTAAGATTAAATTACTGAAACTAAACTACTGAGATTAAGATTAAAGTGCTGAGACTGCTGATTTACCTAAACATCTCCAGAAAGAAGCGGTATGTGCTCGCACTTGTTTATGCGCTGTGTGTATACAGCTTTTCTATTTTTATCAGCGCAGACACACAGATTTAGCCTGATTACGGAGCGGGAGATTAATGCTGTGTGTTTCTGCTGCCTCTGCATCTGATTATACACACAGCTGTGTGAGAGGAATATAAATGGACAGTGTGATTACAGATAATAGGGACGAATGTGACGAATGTGACCAGCGGAAACAAACACACGTTCACGCTGTAGCTGCAGAAACCAAAGCCATTTGTTTAACCATTTAAGATGACGATGAAAAATGGAATGAAAAGGAGGAAATGAAAAACCCAGCTTTGTGTACTTCTGTAACGTCTGTAACGTTAGCGATGTTAGCGATGTTAGCGATGTTAGCAGGAACGTCAGGAGCAGACGGAGTGACCTTTTAGAAGATCAGGAAAATTTACACACAGGATTTGTGTATGTGTGTATAGTGTTTTGTTAGGATTGGTTTTATTATATTTACTATATTTGCTGTGTAAGTGAGTTTGTGTGAAAAATGCATATATTTTGTGCAAGTCGTGTTTTTAGCTGTGCATTTTTCACATATTTTTAAGGGCTTCAGTTTAAAAAAAATCATTTTAAAGTTTAATAGTTTAAAAAAAAACAATATGGGGATGTCTTTAGGTTTTACACGATCATCTAAAGGGTTATGTAACTTAGGAAAACACTAACACACACGATAACGGTAAATATTAGTCCATAAAAAAACACATGTAAAGCGATGCTGTGTATGCGATTTCACACAAAACACACAGAAATATACAATATAATGGTAAATATTATTCCAGTAAAAAAAGGAAACATGAAATCAAACATTTTCAAAAAATCAAAAAATGGACAAATGGACAAAAACATACACTATGATGCAACAGCAACAAAACACATTTGTACATTTTTTTTTAAAACAAAAACTGTATAATATACTATACTACTGTAATATACAGTGTGACATTAAACATTGCTAAAAAACAACAAACAGGAAATTGTATATATTTTAAGCAATATAAATAAATAGAGAGATAAATCAATCAATCAATCAATAAATCAGTAAATCAGTAAATTAATACTTGTGTGTTTGGTGGCTGAATGATGGCAGGACGACTCTGATGTCTGTCAGGGACTGGAGTCAGAAGTGGATACGAGTGCAGAAACAGTTTAATCACATACAGGAACATGAACTTAACACACACACACGGGAACACTGAGGCACACACACACACACACACACACACACACGGGAACACTGAGGCACACACACACACACACACACACATACACACGGGAACACTGAGGCACACACACACACACACACACACACACACACACACAGGAACACTGAGGCAAACACACACACACACACACGGGAACACTGAGGCAAACACACACACACACACGGGAACACTGAGGCACACACACACACACACACACACACACACACACACAGGGGAACACTGAGGCACACACACACACACACACGGGAACACTGAGGCAAACACACACACACACACGGGAACACTGAGGCAAACACACACACACACACACACACACACACACACACACACGGGAACACTGAGGCACACACACACACACACACACACACACACACACACGGGAACACTGAGGCACACACACACACACACACACACACACACACACGGGAACACTGAGGCACACACACACACACACACACACACAGGAACATGAACTTAACACACACGGGAACACTGAGGCGCACACACACACACACACACACACACACACACACACGGGAACACTGAGGCAAACACACACACACACACACACACACACACACACACACGGGAACACTGAGGCAAACACACACACGGGAACACTGAGGCACACACACATACACACACACGCACACACACACGGGAACACTGAGGCAAACACACACACGGGAACACTGAGGCACACACACACACACACACACACACACACACACGGGAACACTGAGGCAAACACACACACGGGAACACTGAGGCAAACACACACACGGGAACACTGAGGCACACACACACACACACACACACACACACACACGGGAACACTGAGGCAAACACACACACGGGAACACTGAGGCAAACACACACACGGGAACACTGAGGCACACACACACACACACACACACACGGGAACACTGAGGCAAACACACACACGGGAACACTGAGGCAAACACACACACGGGAACACTGAGGCACACACACACACACACACACGGGAACACTGAGGCAAACACACACACGGGAACACTGAGGCACACACACACACACACACACACACAGGAACATGAACTTAACACACACGGGAACACTGAGGCGCACACACACACACACACACACACACACACACGGGAACACTGAGGCAAACACACACACACACACACACACACACGGGAACACTGAGGCAAACACACACACGGGAACACTGAGGCGCACACACACACACACACACACACACACACACACACACACACGGGAACACTGAGGCACACACACACACACACACACACACACACACACACGGGAACACTGAGGCACACACACACACACACACACACACAGGAACATGAACTTAACACACACGGGAACACTGAGGCGCACACACACACACACACACACACACACACGGGAACACTGAGGCAAACACACACACACACACACACACACACGGGAACACTGAGGCAAACACACACACGGGAACACTGAGGCACACACACATACACACACACGCACACACACACGGGAACACTGAGGCAAACACACACACGGGAACACTGAGGCACACACACACACACACACACGGGAACACTGAGGCAAACACACACACGGGAACACTGAGGCAAACACACACACGGGAACACTGAGGCACACACACACACACACACACACACACACACGGGAACACTGAGGCAAACACACACACGGGAACACTGAGGCACACACACACACACACACACACACACACGGGAACACTGAGGCAAACACACACACGGGAACACTGAGGCAAACACACACACGGGAACACTGAGGCACACACACACACACACACACACACACGGGAACACTGAGGCAAACACACACACGGGAACACTGAGGCACACACACACACACACACACACACACACACGGGAACACTGAGGCAAACACACACACGGGAACACTGAGGCACACACACACACACACACACGGGAACACTGAGGCAAACACACACACGGGAACACTGAGGCAAACACACACACGGAAACACTGAGGCACACACACACACACACACACACACACGGGAACACTGAGGCAAACACACACACACACACACACACACACGGGAACACTGAGGCAAACACACACACACACACACACGGGAACACTGAGGCAAACACACACACACACACACACACACACGGGAACACTGAGGCACACACACACACACACACACACACACACACACACGGGAACACTGAGGCACACACACACACACACACACACACACACACACGGGAACACTGAGGCACACACACACACACACACACAGGAACATGAACTTAACACACACGGGAACACTGAGGCGCACACACACACACACACACACACACACACGGGAACACTGAGGCAAACACACACACACACACACACACACACACACACGGGAACACTGAGGCAAACACACACACGGGAACACTGAGGCACACACGCATACACACACACGCACACACACACGGGAACACTGAGGCAAACACACACACGGGAACACTGAGGCACACACACACACACACACACACGGGAACACTGAGGCAAACACACACACGGGAACACTGAGGCAAACACACACACGGGAACACTGAGGCACACACACACACACACACACACACGGGAACACTGAGGCAAACACACACACGGGAACACTGAGGCAAACACACACACGGGAACACTGAGGCACACACACACACACACACACACACACACGGGAACACTGAGGCAAACACACACACGGGAACACTGAGGCAAACACACACACGGGAACACTGAGGCACACACACACACGGGAACACTGAGGCACACACACACACACACACACACACACACAGGAACATGAACTTAACACACACGGGAACACTGAGGCGCACACACACACACACACACACACACACACACGGGAACACTGAGGCAAACACACACACGGGAACACTGAGGCACACACACACACACACACACACACACACAGGAACATGAACTTAACACACACGGGAACACTGAGGCGCACACACACACACACACACACACACACACACACACGGGAACACTGAGGCAAACACACACACACACACACACACGGGAACACTGAGGCAAACACACACACGGGAACACTGAGGCACACACACACACACACACGCACGGGAACACTGAGGCAAACACACACACGGGAACACTGAGGCACACACACACACACACACACACGGGAACACTGAGGCAAACACACACACGGGAACACTGAGGCAAACACACACACGGGAACACTGAGGCACATACACACACACACACACACACACGGGAACACTGAGGCACACACACACACACACACACACACACGGGAACACTGAGGCAAACACACACACGGGAACACTGAGGCAAACACACACACGGGAACACTGAGGCACACACACACACACACACACACACACACGGGAACACTGAGGCAAACACACACACACACACACACGGGAACACTGAGGCAAACACACACACGGGAACACTGAGGCACATACACACACGGGAACACTGAGGCACACACACACACACACACACACACAGGAACACTGAGGCACACACACACACACACACACACACGGGAACACTGAAGCACACACACACACAGGAACACTGAGGCACACACACACACACACACACACGGGAACACTGAGACACACACACACACACACACACACACAGGAACACTGAGGCAAACACACACACGGGAACACTGAAGCACACAAACACACAGGAACACTGAGGCACACACACACACGGGAACACTGAGGAACACACACACACACACACACACACACACACACACGGGAACACTGAGGCACACACACACACACACACACACACACACACGGGAACACTGAGGCACACACACACACACACGGGAACACTGAGGCACACACACACACACGGGAACACTGAGGCACACACACACACACACACACGGGAACACTGAGGCACACACACACACACACACACACACGGGAACACTGAGGCACACACACACACACACACACACACGGGAACACTGAGGCACACACACACACACACACACGGGAACACTGAGGCAAACACACACACACACACGGGAACACTGAAGCACGCACACACACACACAAGGGAACACTGAAGCACACACACACACACACACACACACAGGAACACTGAAGCGCACACACACACACACACAGGAACACACACACACACACACAGGAACACACACACACACACACACTGAAACACAGAAGGACAGGAGCAGGAAATGAAAGCAACGAATACAAGACGGAGTGCACTAGTGAACTTCAATAGTGGTGCTCATTAGACATTAACGTGACTCAGGTGTGCGTGATCTCGTGATGTGCAGGGGCTGATGGGTAACGTAGTCCTGACAATGTCACACTCACACACACTCACACACACTCACACACACTCACACACACTTCCTCAGCAGAGCAGAGTGCCATATAGTTGAGGTGTTATTGACTCTGGTCTCCTGAAGGACGTTCCACAGTGTGAGACAGCAGCTGACGTGTGTGTGTGTGTGTGTGTGTGTGTGTGTGTGTGTGACATCAGGACTCCCTGTGTGTACACCGTCTGGCTCTCCTCTGTGTGTGTGTGTGTGTGTGTGTGTGTGTGTGTGTGTGAGCGTGAAAGTCACCGCTGTTCCATGCAGTGTTAATTAGCCTCCTGTTCACACACATCAGCGTCACTATTTATATTCACTGTACGCTATTTATAACACACACACACACACACACACACACACAGAGCGTTTAATACAAACTTAAAGATGGTATTATATAAAAAAAAACTAGAATCTTTTAAATGTATGTAACATATTTACACGCACATATATTTTATACACACACACACACACACACACACGTTACACTCATCTGTATGTAACAGATCTGATCATATTGTAATTACTTCTCCACTTATTTTTACTTTTTAAACTTTAAAGCAGCCTGTTACCATTACCACAACAGCAATATTAGCATTTTAGTCATCTAAAAAATAATAAAATAAAATAATAATAAAAAGTACCTGTTGAGGTGAGCTTAAAAATTTCAAATACTTAGAGGTGTATAATAATAATTTTGATTAAAATGCTTTTATTTAAATTAATACTAATGTTGGAAGGTATAAATAAACTTTTTCACTAATTAGTAATACTTTAATACAATATTTGTGATATTTATTTTTACAGATAGTAATACTTTAAAACATATAATGAATTATTACTTATAATTTACATATAATTAACATATAATTTACATTTTCCTATTCTATGAAAGACGATCATTCTGGATCCTGTGCTACGTTTTTATCTGGAACGTTTCGGACTCTTTGATCAGACGTACGTCAGGAGACTAAAACTGGAAGAGCTTAAAGATATGCATGGATTTATTTCTGTATTTATTTATTTAAAAACCTGTATTAGATTTTGAGCAGTGAATCTGACGCAGAGAAGGATGTGTGTGCATGATGGTGGTTTGTGAGTCTAGAAAAAAAAAAAGTTCTGGTGCTTCTGATATAAAAAAAGAAAAGAAAATAAATAATTAAACTCCTACGCTACTAATGTTCTCTTGTAGTGTTCACTGTTTCCCCGAATTCCTCAGAGTCTCTTTATTCTCAACAACATTTGTCTTCTTCTGGTACACTGTCTACCGTGTGTGTGTGTGTGTGTGTGTGTGTGTGTGTGTGTGTGTGTGTGTGTGTTTTATTGTATAGTGATGGACTGTATACAGAGGATTGGTCATAACCCTCAGCTCCAGCTCCTTCCTCCTCCTCGTCCTCGAATCGATCTGTGCCTAAGTTTCCAGTGACTAATTACCTAATGTGTGTGTGTGTGTTTGTGTGTGTGTTTGTGTGTGTGTTTGTGTGTGTGTGCCTTTTCTGTCTCAAACTTTATCGAATATTTCCACATGTGATTGCTTTCCTGCAACCGCGGAGTGTGTAATAGAGGTGTGTGAAGGTAACACACACACACACACACACACAGAGCATGAAATGAATTTGTTATGATTATAATGATTATAACTGTGTGATTTAGTATTTTAATTTTGCCTTTATGTACAGTATTTCTTCTGAATAAAACATCAACGTAGATGTTTATATTAAATCTTTACATTAAAAGCTCTTAGCAAGTGAAAATATACGGAGTAAAGGCAAATTTATCAGCGTAATAATCTCTCAACAATAGATTTAATATTATTATGAGATTATTTTATACATTGTAAAACATTTCACTTTTTCTTTTCTTTATCTTTAAGCAGTAAATTGTTTAGTTTTAGAGGAGTTTGGCTCAAAAGCAGGACAACATCTGCTGTGTTTCAGATAACGCACTATACACACTGCTTATACCAAACACTCGCAACATTCAGATTCAGAAGTTCACCAAAGAGACCCAGTTACAGAAACTTTAAAATGTAAGTAAAAAAAAAGATTAAAAAAAAAAACACACCCCTGACACAAGTTCATAATTTTCATTCACACTTTTTCCTGCTTTGTGAAATATAACTAACAGCTGAGAACTGAAGAAGCTGCTTTACCATTTAGGCCATTAAACACAAACAAACAAACAAACAAACAAACAAACACAAATAAATAAATAAATAAACAAATAAATGAGCATTAAAAATGGAAAAATTACTATCAGACCTGTGACTCAGTGATGAACGAGACTCTCTCACGGACCACGGAAGAGATTAACGCTGAATATCCAGCAGCAACTTTCCTGTTTTTAGCCATAAAAAATACTGAGTTGTACTGAGGTGGGCTTTAAATGTTGATATTTAGCATGCTATACCAACTTCGACCACAAGGGGCAACTGGATCATTTCTTCTTTTCCTTGAGTCAAGTTTGTTTTTATTCTCATTCCTCTATGTAGCTTGTGTACATTGGATGGAAATGTCGTTTCTCCGGGACCACGGTGCAACACAGAGCAGTACTCAAATCTACATAAAGTACAAATACACAACAGAGTGAGACAAGTGCAGGACAATAAATACACAGAACATGGGCTGTAAACTGTAAACTATTGGTAATGTAGCAGCCATATGTTTCGTTTTCCATAAAGTGTGTGATGCAGCTTTGTAAGGTGGAGGTGTGCAGTGGTACTGAGTCACACTGGGTCAGGTGTTTGACTAGCTCAGGTGAGCATCGGGAGGCAGCAGCGTGGTGAGTAATCTGACTAGCTCAGGGAAGAAGCTGTTGCGGAGTCTGCTGGTGGTGGCACGGATGCTCCTGTACCTTCTGCCAGATGACAGGAGGGTGAAGAGTCCATGAGAGGGATGTGAGGGGTCGTACACAATACTGTGGATGCAGCAGTTGTTGATGGTGGAAAGAGAGACTCTGATGATCTTTTCAGCTGTTCTCACAATCCTCTGTAGGGTCTTGTGTTTGGAGAATGTGCAGTTCCTGTAGTTCCAGTGAGACAGCTGGTCAGGATGCTCTTTATCGTCCCTCTGTAGAAGGAGGTGAGGATGGGAGGATGGGAGGATGGGAGGGGGAGTTTGGCTGTCTTCAGTCTCCACAGGAAGTGGAGGTGCTGCTGGGCCTTCTTGGCTAGACAGGTGGTGTTGAGAGACCAGGCGAGGTCCTCCATCATGTGCACACCAAGAAACTTAATCTAATATATATATATATACATATGATTTATGTTTATATGTTTATAGCGTTTATAGCTTCATCCAATAACAGCATTCTCAGTCCCTCTTACCACACGCTTGATTTGCTTATCCTTCAGCTTCAACTTTACGTCTTTTAGCACGTTAGAAGCATCCTGTGTCTTACACATGGAGGTCAAAATCTCATAATCAAGACTAAAAAAACACTTCAAACCAAAGACGCAAGGGAGTTTAGGTAGATTTAATGCTTAAAAGCCTTGAAGATCACCTACTGACATTTTTACACATGGGGGTCAAAATTCTACCATCTGGTCTAAAAGTCCTCTTCTATCCAATCTCTAACCTACTCGTGTTCTTACACATGGGGGTCAAAACACCACCATCTGCTCTGAAGGACCACTTCTACCCAGCCTCTAACCAGTTGGTCTAACATTGTCTAACATGGTGAACAATCGAACAACAAGCTGTGGCATGCCTCCTAAGAGGGAGAAGCTGGCCAGCGACCACACGTAGTGAGATCAGGTAGTTTTAAAAGACTGAGGCCATGCAGACCACCGACTCATATTCTCACACTTGGGGCTCAAAATACCACCATCTGGTTAAAAAGACCACGTGTAACCAACCTCTAAGCACCTGCTCTATCTGCACAATCTAAGATCTAGTATTAGTGAGTAAGTTCAATCATATATACTGTATATATATATTCCCCCTATGTATGAGTGTTCCAAAAGTCTCTATACATAGGGGGAAATTAACACTTTTTAGCAAAATGTCACTGCCACAACAGTGTGGTGTGTGTGATGTGCTCGCCATGTTTCCTGTTAAATTCCATCGCAACCTTGCGACAGCTTCCTGATCCAGCCATGAGAATGATTTCAATACATTCTTCTTCTGTCAAAGGTGTTCTTAAAGGCCATCTGAAAAAATATAAATAATGTATATATTATATATATATATATTTTCTTTTGACTCCGAGTGGAATGACTGTAGAAGGTCTGCAGTGAGCTTTGGTGTTTAATGGAGTTTATTTTCTGATCTTTCTTTCATTTTAGTTTTTTTTTCACACTTTCAGCATTAGCATTGTGAGATTGCCTTCTCGTGTTCAGTGAAGCGTTTCCTCGCTCTCGGCTCCGTTCCCTTCACACGATGACGCTTCGCTAATGACGGCCCCCTTCAGCGCAGAGACCATCGTTCATCTCAAAGCGGTCGACCTTCAGACGCGTTTAATTCATCATCCGCTGTTTGATTTGTTATTTCTCTCGTCTTGTCCGTGTGAGAGCTCGAGCGTCTCGGTTAGGAAGTGTCCCGAAGTACACATTAGACTCTAATGAAGCCACTAGAAAGAGCCAAATTACTTCACATCACTTTCCCCAATGAAGTGTCATGCAGCGTCTATTTACTCAAGAGGCATGAATATGTATTTTCATTTACTTTTATTTATTTATTCATACAAAGTGCTGTTGGATGAAAAATGCATGTGTGCCGTTGTGTGTGAGTCTCGAGTTTTGTTTTGCCAGTTTAGTGCAAAAACAGCAGCAAGGGGAAAAGTCTGCGTCTTCATATGACTTTCACCTCCAGGCGCTAATCAGGCCGCATCCTCAAGGTGACTCATTAGGAATCATTTAGGACTTGGATGATTACATGAAGCATAATTTTGGTCACATGGGCTGTAAGAACAGAGCGAACAGATGAGCTGAACATTTCGGACTAATCAGATCATATTCATATTCAGTAGTGCTGATGCTAATCAGATGATAATTATTCTTTTGTTCCTTTTGAATGCTAATGTGAAGATCGTCATAACATCTAAAGTATTCAGCTCTACACAACTGACTCCATCGTGCACTGTGTATAAATTTTCTTTTCAAATTTAGAGCCATATTCAGAGCTGAGTTCAGCATTCAGGGAGGATTTAATCCTGAAATTACACACATCAGTATTCAGAACTCAGACGTAACTACAGACTTCAGCGCTATTCAGAAGTTACATGAGAGTTACGCACATGGGGGCGGAGTTTGACTAAAACACAGGCGTGTCTCAGATTCTGATCTTGAGCTCAAGCGCATGTTTCTTGCGTGATTTCGGCTCGAATGAAGAGTGAGGTGTTCAGTCCAGCGCCGCTGTCTGACAGTTTGATGTAACTACAATACGTCACGCTGAAATTAATGTTCTGGCTGTAAAAACATTTAAACACACTATAGAACGTCATTCAAGGACAATATTAAATATATAAATATTAAATACATAAATATAACACCATTTTCCACACTTCTCTGGAGGAGTGAATTATTTATGGATAAAATGATGAATGGAGTTAAAGTTTCTCTGTAAGTGTAGCAGATGAGTGCTTGGTCAGCTTATCCTTCACACCGTGGACACGTTTTCTTTACAGCAGGTTTATTTTCAACAAATTAAAATAGAAAATTAAAACACTGATAAAATCTCCTGCATCCTGCACACACATTACGATTCAACTAACAGGCCGCGCTGGATCAAGTGCTATTCTACGTGCTGCTGAATAATGAGTGTGGAAGCCATTTTGTTAAATTAAACCTGTGAATAATGTGAGAATTTTAACTAGGACTGTTTGTGAAAATTAATTTCGGAGCTCTGAATAAACAATCTGTAAACTAATCAGCTGCATTGGTGTTTTGCTGAAGCAGCTCTGAGCTCAGAGTCAGTGGAAACGGTTCCTCAGTGAGACGAGTAGATCTTTCAGAATGAACAGATAACGTGCTCTACACAGAAACAATTACAGATATGAATAGAAGGCATACTATTCTTTTTTTTTTTGTTTTGTTGTTTTTAGAAAGCTTGCGTGAAAGCTTCATAGAGCATCTGGTTGAGACTGAGGTGTGTGTGAGAAAGAGTACAATGTGTGCTGCATTTACAGTGTTTATTGATGACATGCTGAAACGGTGGTAGTGGTTAGGTCATGTTTAGGCCACGCCCACTACACTGACACAGATACAGATAATGCAATAATGTCATCCCTAATTTCCATAATCATGACTTACTTCTTCTTGACCAGTGAAACTTGCTGTGCTGAAGGACAGTAAGGGGAGAATGAAGCAGATTTTTACATCACTGACATGATTACAACTAAACTGCTCATTAATTTGAGATGAAGATGCTGATAGCTGATATTGTGGCCTTTCAGTAAACTACAAACGCCATTTTAATCTTTTGGCTGACTTTTTTTTTTAAATCAAAAATGATAATTGAGACAGGATACGACTGTCAGCTTGGTGATGCTGGGATTTGACCCCATGACCTCCTGAGAGTTTTTCACTGCTCTTTCCCTGGACCAGAGGGACGTAGCATTATTACAGTGAGTGTTAATGATTGATGTAAGACTGGGTTTGATTGAAGCCTGAACTTTTAACACACAAGGTTAACAGTTTATCCTGCGTTGGTGTGTGATCTGAACTCTCTCCATCAGCGCTGTGGAAGATTAATGCTCTTTGTCCTGATCTATGCTAATGAGAAGCTTGTGTGGATGTGATTTGTCGATATCCTGAAATATCGCCCTCTCGCTCCCTAAACGCCCGCGCCGCTCAATAACCTATTAAAGCCCAATCACAGATAGGTTGGAAAGCAATCTGGAAATTTGTGCTGACATTGATCCAACACCAAGAGGAGCTGATGGTGGCGATTAACACTCGCATCCCGAGAGACAAACACTTTCCTCCTCACAGCATAGAAACACAGAGTTATTTCTGAGCTCTAGAAGTGACGAAGAAACATAAAATAATATTATAAAATAAACACCGAGTTATTTATGAGCTCTAGAAAAGGTGAGAGAAAGTAAGAAATATTATAAAATAAACACAGAAGTTATTTACCAGCTCCAGAAATAAGAAAGGAAAAATAGCCATGCAAGCAAAACGTCTCCAGGTTACGTATGTAACCATGGTTCCCCGAGGGAACGAGACGCTGCGTCACGAAACGCTATGGGAACGCCCCCGCGTGACCGCGCTCTGAATCACGTGTCTAATCCGTCCAATGGATGGGCGAGACGTCACGGGCGGGGTGACGTAGCGACCCGGAAGCATAAAAGCCCGAGCGGCGAGCCCCGCGTTAGCTTACTGGAAAATGAAGCAAGCGCCGCAGGGACGCCGGAAGTGTGGCACCGAGACGCAGCGTCTCGTTCCCTCGGGGAACCATGGTTACATACGTAACCTGGAGACGTTCCCCTTCAGGAACTCGAGCTGCGTCACGAAACGCTATGGGAACGAGTATACCCACGCCGCCAGACTTACAAGTCCCTGCCTCCAGGAGGAGGCAAGCCTAAGGCACAAGGACAGAGGAGCTGGGAGTGGCCCGGGTATCTAGGTCATAAAACCTAGCAAAGGTCAGGGGCGTGGACCATCCCGCCGCGTTGCAGATGTCCTGTAAGGACACACCCGCCAGAAAGGCCTTAGAGGCCGCCACCGCTCGGGTAGAGTGAGCCTTGACCCCCAGGGGACTGGGGAGACCAGAGGACTCGAAAGCCAGAGAAATGGATTCTACAATCCACCGGCTGAGGGTCTGCTTAGAAGCAGGAAAACCCCTCTTAGGGGGACCAAAGCAAACAAGCAACTGGTCCGCCTTTCTCCACAGGGCAGTTCTGTGGACGTACGCGTCCAGTGCTCGCACTGGACACGTACAATTGAGCTTCCGATGGTCGGGCTCCCTAAAGGGAGGAGGACAGAAAGCCTGCAGCATGACCGGCCGTGGTGCCGAGGAGGGGACTTTCGGTACGTACCCCGCTCGGGGGTACAAGAATGCTTTGGCCAAACCAGGCGCAAAGTCTAAATAGGAAGGGGCCACCGAGAGGGCCTGAAGATCCCCCACTCTCCTAAGAGAGGAAATTGCCAAGAGAAAGGCAGTTTTCAACGTCAGAAGACGGTCCGAAATCTCCTCTATGGGCTCGAAGGGGGGTTTGCAGAGAGCCTCTAAAACCACGGCCAGGTCCCACGAGGGGACCCGAGATCGAGCTGGAGGTCTGATCCTCAGCGCACCGCGGAGGAAACGTGTCACCCAGGGGTGCCTGCCCACTGACTGGCCATCGAGAGGGGCGTGGCAGGCCGCAATAGCCGCCACGTACACCTTCAGGGTGGAGTGGGTCAGTCCCGCGGAGAGGCGGGCCTGCAAGAACTCCAGCACTGTACCAACTGGGCAGTGAACAGGGTCAAGCCGGCGGTCTCCGCACCAGGAAGTGAAAAGTTTCCACTTCAGGGCGTACAGTTTCCTCGTAGAGGGAGCTCTGGACTGGAGGATGGTCTCCACAACCTCGGTTGAGAGACCGGAAGCGCGGAGTTGTGCCCCCTCAGAGGCCACACCCACAGCTTCCACAGCTCCGGGCGGGGGTGAAGATGGCCCCCCGCCTGTGAGAGGAGATCCCTCCTGATCGGAATCTCCCATGGGGAGCCGTCTAGGAGGGAAATCAGGTCCGAGAACCATACTCGGCCCGGCCAGAACGGGGCTACTAACAGTAGACGAATTCCGTCCCGGCGCACTCTCTCCAGAACTCCCGGGAGCAGAGCGACCGGAGGAAAGGCGTACAGACGCAGCCTCGGCCACGGCTGTACCATGGCATCCAGTCCAAGAGGAGCTGGATGAATCAGAGAGAACCAAAGGGGACAGTGCGACGTCTCCTGCGTCGCAAACAGATCCACCTGGGCTCTGCCGAACATACGCCATATGAGCTCCACCACCTCGGGGTGGAGTCTCCATTCCCCGGGCACCGGCCCCTGCCTCGACAGGGCGTCCGCTCCCACGTTGAGATGACCAGGGATGTAGGCCGCTCTCAATGAGAGGAGGTTCCCTTGGGACCACACAAGGATCTGGAGCGCCAGCCTGTAAAGGGGGCGCGAACGCAGACCTCCCTGGCGGTTGATGTAAGAGACCACCGTCGTGTTGTCGGTGCGCACCAACACGTGGCGGCCTCTTAGGTCTGGGAGAAAGTGTTTCAGAGCTAGAAACACGGCCAGCATCTCCAGGCGGTTGATGTGCCAAGTGAGATGGCGGCCGCTCCACAGACCACGGGCAGGACGGCCACTCATGACCGCTCCCCATCCGGTGAGGGACGCATCCGTCGCTAGCACTACGCGGCGACCAGGAGTTCCCAGGACCGGGCCCTGAGACAAGAACCCAGGTTCTCTCCACACAGCTAAGGCACGGCGGCATCGTCGCGTGACCTTGATCATGCGGAGCGGGTTTCCTCTGTTTCGGAAAAACCCCCTGGTCTTGAGCCACCACTGTAGGGGTCTCATGTGCAGCAGGCCAAACGGTATCACGTTGGACGCAGCTGCCAATAGGCCCAGCAGTCTCTGAAACTGCTTTACAGTGAGTGACCGGCCTACTTTCACTCTCGCGACCGCTGTGAGGACCGACTCGATCCGAGCAGGAGACAAACGTGCCTGCATCGTGGTCGAATCCCACACGACGCCTAGATAAGCGGTTCTCTGAGCTGGAGAAAGCACGCTTTTCTCGGCGTTTAGTCTTAACCCCAGTTCCTTCATATGGGCGAGAACGGCATCTCGATGCCGAGCCGCCATCTGCTCTGAATGAGCTAAAATCAACCAGTCGTCGATATAGTTCAGTATGCGGATGCCCTGTAGTCGCATAGGAGCCAGGGCAGCATCCACGCACTTCGTGAAGGTGCGGGGTGAGAGTGCTAGGCCGAAGGGAAGAACCCGATACTGGTAAGCTTCGCCCCCGAAAGCGAACCTCAGGAACTTCCTGTGCGGGGGAAGGATGGAGATGTGGAAATACGCATCTTTTAGGTCGATCGTGACGAACCAGTCCTCGGACCTGATCTGAGACACGACCTGAGTGACCGTAAGCATCCTGAACTTCAGTCGAGCGACTGAGAGGTTCAATTGCCGCAAGTCCAAAATGGGACGCAGCCCTCCCCCCTTCTTGGGAACAATGAAGTACCGGCTGTAGAACCCTGACTCCCTGTCGTGAGGAGGGACCACCTCGATGGCCTCCTTCCTCAGGAGAGTACGTACTTCCTGCTCCAATACCAGAGCCTGCTCGGGACCCACCACAGTGGGAAGAACCCCAGAAAAATGAGGTGGAGGCGAGCCGAACTGAATTCGGTAGCCTCTTTCTACAGTACGCAGGACCCAATGAGACACATTCGGCAGAAGTTTCCACGCTGCCAGAAAGCTCACTAAGGGAATCAGTCTCTCGAGACTGACCTCTGGTGTAATAGAAGCGGTTAGCTGGGTGCCCTGAGGCGGCGAACCGACATGGGGGAAATGAGCTAACCGCTGCGAAGGCCTCAGGAGAGGCCGCGAGCCTCCCAGACTCGCTACGTTGCCGGGCGAGAACTGGGAGAGGCGCTCGCTGGAGACCGCTGCGCCCTGAAGCACCATAGGTGGCAGGGTTGGCAGATCGACCTCCTGAGGGCACTGGGGGGACCCGGGCACCGTAAGATGAGGTGTACGCCGCGTCGCCCCAGAGGGGCCCGCCCTCGGAAGCCCTGGGCCAAAACCATCAGGGCTTCTTAGCCGCGGCCCTTCTGGACATGAGGACGGTCCTCAGATCCGCCTTAGTGCCCGAAGGGCCGGGCCCAGAGCGTCGTCGCGACTCCTGCTCCCGCCTCGGGGGAGCACGGGAGGCGACGCTCTGCTTTTGGGCCTCCCTGTAGGAGGGGGCCGTACACGGAGGGGGCTGCCCCCGCCCGGCAGCCCCACGAGCTAGAGAGCGACGGGGGAGGAACCGCTGGAACGCCGCCGCCTGAGCACGGGCCTGCTGGTATCTCTCGACGACGGAGTCTACCGCGTCGCCAAACAGGCCCGAGGGAGTAAGCGGGGCGTCCATGAGCACGACCCTGTCCTTCTCTTTCATATCGGACAGGGTCAGCCAGAGATGCCTCTCCGCTGCCACCAGGACTGCCATAGACCGACCGATAGCACGGGCGGTCTCCTTGGTGGCGCGGAGGGACAGGTCAGCGGCCCGCCTGAGCTCAGCTACCTGCTCAGACGTACTCTCCCCCTGCTCATCCAGCTCTGTAAGCAGGTCAGCCTGGTACGCCTGTAACACCGCCATGGTGTGCAGACACGCACCGGCCTGACCTGCTGCCGTGTACGCCTTGCCTACCAGCGCTGAGGTGGTCCGCAGCGGCTTGGTAGGCAACGCCGGAGCCTTCAGGGACGATGCAGCAGCAGGGGACAGATAGCTGGCTAGCGTCTGTTCAACCCTGGGCATCGCCCTGTAGCCGGAGTAGTCCAGCCCCGCCACATTAGCGTAATGGGAAGACGTGGGACTGAACAACCGGGCCGAAAATGGCCTATTCCAGGACCTCGACACCTCAGTGTGGAGGTCCGGAAAAAAGGGCAGGCTCCGGGGCGGAGGTGGCGGCCTACTGCGCAAAAAACGCTCCTCCAGTCTAGAGCCCTGAGGCTCAGGCCGTGACTCAGCGGGCCAGTCAATGCTAAGCTTAGCGACTGCCCGTGCAACCACCTCGAGCAGCTCCCCGTATTGAGGAGACTGCGGCTCAGGGTCGACGCTCTCCACATCGACCTCCTCGGAGGACGATAGGTGGAGCGCCGAGTCCGCTCCCCGGGGGGAAGAAACCGCAGAGCGTGCTTCCGAGCCCAGGGAGGGGACAGAGGACCTGGAGGGTGAGGAAGGAGAAAGGGACGGGCCCGTCTCCATTCCCTCCGCCAGGTCCATCTGCGAGCCCCACGAGCGCAACCGCCGCTCTGCCTCGGCAGAAGCGGGGCCGGCACCGCGAGGCACGCTAGTGAGGGCTCCCTCCTCAAAGAGAGCCCAGCGGGAGCGGAGAGTGCGCAGCGGTAAACGCTCGCAATGTGCGCAGCCGGCTCCCTCGAGAGCCGACTGAACATGCTCCGCTCCCAAACAGGCAACGCACAGACTGTGTGTATCCCCGCCCGTAATAAATCGCGGACAGGGAGGAACACACGGCCTGAAGCGCTGCCCGCTCTCGCCCTTAGTCTTAACCTTGGCTTTAGGCATGCCAACGATAAAACACCAAAAGACAAAAAAGACAGACAATAAACACAGAGCGCTTGCTGAAAACAGGAAGCTAACGCGGGGCTCGCCGCTCGGGCTTTTATGCTTCCGGGTCGCTACGTCACCCCGCCCGTGACGTCTCGCCCATCCATTGGACGGATTAGACACGTGATTCAGAGCGCGGTCACGCGGGGGCGTTCCCATAGCGTTTCGTGACGCAGCTCGAGTTCCTGAAGGGGAACTTTAATATTTTGTATACTGTGCTGCAATTTCCTGTTCAGAATATTGGTGTAACTTCGATAAACACTAAAAATGAAAAAGTAAGAAAGTTGTGCTGTTAGAATTTTCTCTCTGAGCTCTCCCTCTGTTATTTTATTCCTTTATTTGTAGATCGTTTGTCACGCTGTATTGACTGTGAACTGAAATGAAGTGGTGAGGAAATGACTTCCTGTATGACGGATCGTATGTGGTTCTTTGTTTAGAGATTTTTCTCCTTCCTCGTTTACAGAATGATGAACACGCGACTTTTTATAATGATTTTCTCTCTTTCTGACGTTTATATGAGACTCATATGAGACTCAGCTCTGGAGTTTTCTGTGAATTTTCTCTGTTCTCAGAGAGAGTCCTCAGCTTAACGTGAATGTTTTCTGGAAAACTGCTCGCTCCTCTCGAGTGTGTGTGTCGTCTGCTTCATTAGAAAGTCTGAGAGGAGCGTGGTTTAGGATAAATACGGTGTTTAATGAGAGGCGACACGGCGCTGCTGCAGCTCGCCCTCATCGCTATCACAGTCACTGTGACTCACTAAAGTAGTAAAGAATAAATGTCACAGCTCACAGATCAAACTGCAAACTTTTGTCAGTTTTGTGTCGTCCTCTCTGACCTTCACGACTCCTCACATCCTCATCACTATTAGAAAGAAACGAACAGTTCATAACTCAGAAGTTCTTGATCGTAAAGTTGAGTTCTTTCTCGTGTGGAGAAAAAAAAGCCTGAAACTTGATTAATGAGAAATAATTCCACAATGACAACCGTGTTGTAACCACAGCGCTGCTGAGTTCTGGATTGTGATTGGTCAGAAGGCAGTGATTAATTCTCTATAACAGCAGCTCTGACAGTAGTGCAGCTGCAAGTCACAGGTTTATATTAATGTTTGGGTGGAAAAAGTGACTCCGCTTCATCACACCATTCTGTCACTCAGCATTTTACCGTAATATCATCTCCAACGTTTAACGATTGGTCCATGATTGCAGGAACCTACAGCATGGTAGATACTGACGTTTGTGATATGTGAAGTATTGAGCAGGTTTATATTTTTATCCCATAGCTACGTTTTCAAACTTTCCCAAACTGTTGCAAAAACTGATCATCTATAAGTCTCATGTGTATTTCATGCATCAGATTCATCAACCAGCAATTTAACCAACATTTAATCCTCACCAGTTCTGTAAGAGGTGCTTTACAAACCGTAACATTCATTCAGCCTTAACAGCATGAGGAACGTTCTGGAAAAGTCATTAAACATTTATTTACTTACATCCTGTAGAAAGAAAAGGAAAGCAAGTCAGAGTGTAATCTCTGAATACCCGAGCTGTAATAGTGACAGCTTCACTTTATATTCACATATAATGCCATATTTTAAGAAAGCTAGACACTCAGTCATCCTGTGGTGATTCAGGACCGTCCGTTTATCACAGAGGCGATTCATCACATCCCAGCTTCCCTCAGCGTAAATTACACCTGTGCTTTAAGACAGCGGAGTTTTATTTCAGCTCCAGTAATCATAGTGCAAAGCAGGGTAACAGTTTATGAGTCTAAAGAGGCGGCTTTATAATCGTAAACCTTTAACAAGAGTAAAGACGGTACAGGGGCTTGTTCTTCATACCTGGATTACTGAGTAGCTGGATTAGATTGTGGAAGATTGGACGTCATCTTGGATATGTCTGTTGTTCAAAGTTCTGCTCAGGAACGGCTTATTCGACATAAACAAGATGAGATTGTGAATTTAGAAGCATTATATTATTACAAACTAAATCAAAATCATGTATTTGCTATTGTGAGTGCATTGACTAAATAAAACATGACGTTTACAGCTTTAAAAAATAAATTAAAATTTTTGACAGTTTTATGTAAAAAGAAGTCAAACAATTGCTAGCTTGCACAGAGCGTCGATTTTTTTCTCCACTGTTCGTGAATTCATTTCAATTCAATTCAATTTTATTTGTATAGTGCTTTTAACAATGGGCATTGTCACAAAGCAGCTTTACAGAAATAAATACATTCAGGATATAAATTTATTCCTAATGAGTGAGCCAGAGGAGATGGTGGTGAGGAAAAACTCCCTGAGACGATATGAGGAAGGAACCTTGAGAAGAACCAGACTCAGAAGGGAACGCATCCTCATCTGGGTGACACCAGATAGTGCGATTATAAATCATTCCCTCTATAACTGTGTACTATATGGACAAATAGTGCAATTGTGCAACCAGGAAACTCATTAAAGTTTTCAGATGAAGTCTCTTTTTTGAAGTTATTAACTGTTCACTTGAGTGCAAAACTGCTCGTGGCAGCATCCAAACATCGCAGTTCACCACAACACTGCTGATGTGAATGCTCCTCGGTTCCATCCTGAAATCAGGTTAATGTCTGTCATGGAGTTTCTGGTTTCCTCCCAAAAAACATGTCAGTAGGTGGTTTGGTTATGTTCCTTTGCCCCTAGGTGTGAATGAGTGTCTGGTGATGGACTGGCATCGCATCCAGGGTATATTCCCACCTCATGTACACTGTTCCTGCGATAGTCTCCTGATCCACCACCCTGACCAGGATAAAGACCTTACTGAAGATGAATCATACCTGTGGACATGATTTGGCTCAGAAACGTTCTCTATGCAATGATTTATTTCTAATTTCACAGTTTATATAGAAATGGTGATGTGAGTCAAGGTGCTCGTTCTTTCTCTCTGTCCTCAAGGTGAATCACATGAAGATGACCTTCTGGCCTCACCTCACTCAGAGCTCCCATGTTTATTCAGATGTGTGTGTGTGTCTGAACCCAGTTCAGCAACTCCAAACACTATCCCTTCCTGCCAGTGGTGACGGAGTTCTTCTTCTCCTGGGTACTAGTCCAATCTCATCATTCAGTCCTCCTTTTATTGCTGGTTAATTCTACTCAGAGGGTGCGAAGTCTTGCCAATCCTCCAGTATTGAGTAAATTCTGTGCATTACTACTCCCGACTGCCTTGTTGATTCTATCACTCTTTTGCCTGAGTTTGCTGTTGAAGACGTGTGTACTGAGCATCACCAGCCTGATTTCATTGAGTTCTTTGATTATCCTGTCAACAAACTCCTTTAATTTTCTCTGAGAGTCTCCACTGTTACAGCGTGACACTCACCCACAGGGGTAATTAGTGCTGATGGAGGATTTTTACCATCGAGGAACATGCACTTCACAAGGCGTTCATCTCTCTTCTCAGTTAGGATGGACATTTGGTGGTGATAAGTATTTCTGTTTCATCCTCAGTGTAATAACAGATGGCTGTACACGCTTCTCTTTACACTGCAGAATTTTATGCTCTAAAACAGCTGATCAACCGTGTTAAGTTCATTACCGGCTGTTACACAGAGTGTTAGAGCAGAAATAAACACAAACGTATTCCAAACACATCTGACCTCCGCAAGAATGATGTGGATAAACAGATTTGTACACTCTAGGCTCCATTTGCATAATTTCCTGGTTAACACTAGCGTGTTGCTAATTTGGTTTGACATGAACTGATTTGTCCTGTGCTCATTTTTAATCAGAAATGAAAACTTCTCCCTGGATGTAGAATTTCAGACCAAATTTGGTCCAAAACAGCCTGCTGGGATTCCCAAAGTTCCCCTGGTGTCTATAATGAGCAATGGAACAGCCCTTAATATGGCGGCTGAGTGCCAAGCATTAAAGCTGATAGACGGCCTTGTAGAAATGGAATGGACTGTCATCCTCTAGCATGGGCATATTCATTACAGACAATATAGCTAAATTAAAGTGAGTGGGGCGATTGGTGTAAATGAGCTAGCAAAGCTAAGTCAGTAAACATTGTGAATGGGCTTCCACATATTATCTGCTGTTAACAAATGCTTTAAAGTGGATTGTGTTGGACAAGTGCAATAACACCACTAAAGGTCATAAGGAACACACAGAATGGGGCTGATTTCTTTCTAGCCCAGACTGTAGATTCAGTGACAGTTGTGTCAGATGATTACACAATCGTGTGTCAAAAAAAGAAAAAAATTGAAGCTGTAGAATACTACTACTCAAGATTAACAAGAAAATATCAAATTTCCTGGGAACGTTTTTGGACTAATAATTTTCACACATATTCGTAACCCGTTATTAGCACCGCTCGAGAAGGCTGATGTGAAATACAGTCGCAGTTGTAATGAACGTGAACGAGGTGGATTATTTTTGGAAAAATGTGTTTGAAAGAGAAGAGATACTTGCAACTTATCAGTTTATCAAGTTTAGCATTTGTAGGAGACACGGCATGAACCCAGTAGAGCACAGTGTTGAAAACTTGGTAACTTTATAGTAAAAAAAGAGCCTAGTAACAAATCTAGCAACTTTTCGAGCAGATGTTAGCGACTGTCCTGCACTCAGACGGCTCTCTAGCTCACATCACAGCTGCTGTTAATAAGTTATAATCTATTATTTTCATATTTTGATAAAACTATTCTAAACGTCTTCAGAAAATCTTCCTGATTCATGTAACACATTTTGATATGCAAATGATCGGGACGATTCAATTAATATGCAAATTAATCTATGGCATCATCTGGTGTCTTGTAGTGACTTCTTGAGCATGTATTAGCTACTTTCCTCTGAAATGATTTGCCAACACTAGTAAGGCTTTATGGAAATTACAGAAAATTAATAAAAAAAAGTCACGAATGCAGCTGTCAGGCAGACTTTAAGTGTGTGTGTGTGTGTGTGTGTGTCATGGTATTGATAGATATCAGATTTTAGCCTTACATCTAATCTCACGACCAGTCGTCCCTAGTGCACTTTATCTATAATACATGGAACAGCAAGGTCAGATAGCTGCAATTTTGTTTAATTTACCACCACTACTGTTTTTACTAGTTATGTGTGAGTAATGAGACAGGTTGAAAGTGCAGATATGATTTAAATTATACATTAGAAAACTAAAAGTGAAGAAGGAACCACCTTTAATCCTCATCCTCACTCTGTCTATCTGTTGCTCTCGCTGCCCCTCCCCAAATAACTCTCTCTCTCTCTCTCTCTCTCTCTCTCTCTCTCTCTGTAGACTGAAAAGGTACACTCATGTTGCATAAATAAAAGTGTTTCCGACCCAAACAGTGGAAAAAGTCAGGAGAGATTAGCATATCATTACAGCACAACCTGCAGAAGCCAAACAAGGTGTGAAATACAGACGAGAACGGAGAGCTCGCCGCTCTGCTGCCTGGAATATCGAACAGCTTGTGTGTTTTTATGGTAATAAATTAAACATACAGGCTCTGCGATGGAAAAAAAACATTTCAGCATTTTGTACAGCAGTGAAGTTTTTTCCTCTGAACAGAAAGTTGATATCAAACCTCCATGATGAGGCGTATTCATCAATAACGCTCGAGCCATTGCAGTAAGACTCACATTAATGCCTACAGAGAAACATAGAAACTCTTATCTCTCTCTGTGTGTGTGTGTGTGTGTGTGTGAATGGTCTCATCTAGAGGAGAGTGAGTTGGAGAGAAATTGGCAGGAACTCGTCCCTCCATCTCCCACTGTTCAGCACTCTGCGTTATCTGTTGCATAAACATGCAATTACCCTTCATTTTCTTTTCCACAGATAAGAGTGTGTGTGTGTGTGTGTGTGTGTGTGTGTGTGTGTGTGTAGAGGAGCCAAGGCCATGCTGCGAATACCGTGGAGGAACCTAGTCTTAGTGCAAACATACAGAACTATTACACCACACATTGTGACTTTCATTGACACTTTTATACATACGTTTTCTTTTTCTCCATTTCTTTACATGGTCAGGAGGCATGTACAGTACATCATGCTCAGAATATCTTCTACGTAGTTTGGAGAACCGAGCATCATGGAACATAAATAAAGTGTAATGTTGTGTGTGCAAACCATCGCAATTCTTCATTCAGTTCAGTACCAATGAGACAACTTTACTGTGGCTGCTGGTGAAGTGTTTTACAAAACAGGTTGGAAATTGGACTTGCAAACGATACTGATGATGATGATGATGATGATGATGATGATTTTGTGTTTGTGGATGTCTTCCTCATTTTCGGAACATATTTGCTGTAATAGGGACTGGGATTGGATGATGGAATGGGACTGGACCTTGGGTTGGGTCAGGGACAGGAGCTGGATCATGGAGTTAGGTCTGAATCCCGGACTGGACCTGGAACAGAAACTTGAGCTTGAGGACCAACAAAAGTTTCAGGCACTGGGACTGGAGCTGTATCAGGGAAGGATTGGGGACTGGGATTAGGGCTGGGACAGGGACTGGAGCTGATTCTGGATAAAGGAATAAGAGTCGGATCACAGGCGAAGGCTGGAGCTGGACCTTGTTAAGTGACTGGAATAGGAACTCATTCAAGGCTGGGACAGGACATGATGGGTGACTTCTGTAGGAGATCATTCAAGGCTGGGGGTGAATTAGTGGCTGGAGCTGGATCAGGAACTCACGGTAGATCATAGAGGGGACCTCAAAGTTGTTCTCAATCAGGAACTAGACCTAGATCAGGGACTGCGACTGGAGCTTTACACAGTGTGCAGTGATACTGCTGGAATAAAAACAGGTCTTGGTAGTTGACTGAAAATCTGTACCCTACTATCACTGCATTCCAGTCCTGCTTAGTTCATGAATTATGTATTTTGTCCTGCAATCCCATTTCCTCCTCAGTGGTTCCTGGGTGGCTGGCTTTAGTCGTCTCTTTTCACAAAGATATACATGCTCACAGCATGAGATAAGACATCTCTTGCTAACCGCATTGCTTAGGGATTTGAATTCTGCCAAAACCCAAAGGTAGGGATCCTTCACGAGATCTGTGTTCTACTCTTTTATCTACTGAGAGCAGACAGGGTCCAGATTCCCCGTGTATTTAATCTCTCTGATGTAGCCGAGCAGAGGGAGCTGTCAAACTCTGAATCAGTCAGCTGTGAGGTTTCAGTCAGGGGTTTGGGGATTTATTCTGTCAGCACAGAGCATTAATCTGTGGCCTGTGAGGTATTAGTCATTATTCCTCATTGTTGTATGTCAGTGGTTGGTTTTAATCATCTTTCTTCACAAAGGACAGTATTCAGTATTCAGCATCTTAAGTCCAAATATTATGTCAACATTTAAATGGAGAAAGTTCTTTGTGTTTAGAGTCGGCTTTACGCAGCTGTTTAAGTGGATTTTTTTGGGCAGATTATTAAAATCACTTGTATGAAGTTTATCCCTGTCAGATTTTTCCTCAGTAGAAGCGACAGTGACGGCGTTCTTCAGTAGCGTCTAGTGTTTGAACACAAGCAGTTTCCTTTAAGACTCCCCCCAAAAATAGCTGGATAGAGATTGCAGACTGAAGTTTTTTTTTTTGCTGTAATAAATAAAACAACACAACACAACACAAAGACACAATTTAAAAACGAAAAAAATGAAAAATAAGATGAGATATGAATGAGAAGATGTAATAGGATTTTAGTATATTGCCAATATACTGCTGCATGAATAGTCCTAGTTGTAATTATCGCATTAATCACTGCACTTTTGGTTTAATTTAACTATATGGATTCCAGTGTGATTATACAGCGGAGCATAAAATAGCACATGATGCAGCACATCCTTCTCTATAATATTGCATGCAAATTAATCAAGGATGGGACATTATCATGTGTGTGGGACATCAGTGATTTTATCACAATGTTAATTTTGAGTTGTCGAATTAATAAATAATGCCAATGTTTTTGTTTCGTTTTCCTGCCAAGAAACCGTGTCCAGGAGGAAGTTATGCTTATATCTCTATTTAAATTCATTCATAATTTTATCCATAAAAGTGCTCCTTGAGATATTGACATTGACATTGCATATTGTGGTTAAATCAAAGCGTCAGACAGTGACGCTAGACTTAGTACTGCTCCTCGTTCAAGCTGAAATCCTGCAAGAAAATACACTTAATTTCAAGGTCAGCTGAGACACGCCTCTGTTTCAGACGAACTCCAAGCCATGTGCGTAACTCTCGTATAACTTCTGACTGAAGCCGAAGAGCTAGTCTGTAGTTATGTCTGAATAATAATTTATAATTTAAGTATTAAATCTTCACCATGTGCTCTTAACTCAACTCTGAATACCTAAAAAGTTTGGGTCATTTTGATCTGAAGAGAGAATAAAGGTTAATCTCTGGTTTAGTGCAGGAGAGGGAGCTGTCAGGAGAGAGCGTTAATCTACAGTTGGAGAGATATTAGGCTTTGTGTTCTCCTTCTCTCTCTCAGCACAGATGCTTTGATCAAACCCTCATGTGATTAGAGACTCCGACACGAGAGACTCAAGAACTTCTATTAGAAGTGCCAGAAAAGAACGAGTGAAGATAGGAGAAGTTGGAATTATTCCAAGCCTGTCGCTCTGTCCATCTCTCCGTGTCTTTTGGGTAATAAAGTTTTCATGTATTCCTTTTACTCAGACGAAACTTGTAATCTGTAATGACCTGACATTTCATTTTCTATTTTTTTTTTTTAGACAGGATTGTCAGGATTTAAATGTTAAACATTTCAGTCAGTCTCTTCTGACCCGAACACACATCTAGTCTGAATTCTGGACTGAACTCACACATTACTGCATGATGGCTCACTTCATCAACACACACCTTGTTGAAGTGACAGGAGCTACTTCTTCCCAGCAGCTCCATGTATTCCAGGTGGAACATTATTATTTAAAAAATTAAAAAATAATAATAATAATCGCTGATTTGATAAATATATATATATATACGTGTCCTACTGAAGTGTGCTGAGCAACACAGAAGTGGCAGCTGGTCATCAAATTAGACAAAGAAACTAGAAATCAGCTTCTTAATTTTTCGTACCATTCTGTGGATTTTTCTTATGACCATTTGTGGAAAATAATCGAAAATAATCCACTTTAATCAGAATCCTAAATAATCTGCTTTAAGACATTTCTTTTTACTATTTTATCTGATGTATAACAAGCACACCACTGACGTTTTTGTATTTTTATTTATTCACTGTTCAGTTTTCAAAGCAGAAGATAGATGGGTCAAAATCCATCCAGACCTTTTGAAATGCTATTGATTTATGAAATTTAGAAATTTTTATTGATTTAGGAATTCAGAATTTTTATTGATTTAGAAATTTAGAAATTTCTTGATTTAGAAATTATATTGATTTAGGAATTTAGAAATTGTATTGATTTAGGGAAATTAGAAATGTTATTGATTTAGGAATTTGGAATTTTTATTGATTTAGAAATTTAGAAATTTTATGGATTTAAAAATGTAGAAATTTTATTGATTTAGAAATGTTATTGATTTGGCTTACAGTGAGCTGACACACCTGATCTATGATAAAAAAAATGCTATAAAACAACACATATCTATGTATTTGAAAGCAACACTGTTAAATCTAGGTTTGATAAATATAATTTGTCAGAAATTAAGTGTTTTGCACGCTGCTGTCGCTTACTGGACACATCCAAACCTAAGATTTTATAAGTGAACTTGACAAGATGATGTGAATATAGAATCACAGCAGTTCATCGAAAATGAAATGTTTTTCACATTAACGAGTCTTCTTATCCTTATAGTCTACAGATTTGAAACATTTGTTCGTATCCAGTTTGATAAATGAGGCCAAAGGATTTGGATTTTTTAAATAAACTCTCCAGCTGAAGCTCTAAAACAGACTTTGTGTGGAGTTATCAGATGAACTTCCTTTTCTGAACGTTTCCTCAGCATGGCTTCCTATCGTTCAATCCATCCTTTAAACTAATTCCATGAAGAAAAATCAATTGTGTTCAATCCAATAACAAAATAGCCGAGTCAGGAAATGGAGATATGAAGGAGCAGTTAATTTGCCGAAAGCCTTTTCTTTGTTCGTGCGTCGCATCGATAACGATGAGGCGAGAGCTCCACGTGACCTCCTGCTCTCAGCTCTGCATTTCCCAGCTTAAATCCATCAATATTCTCACACAGATGTTTGCCATTAGCAGCTCATGTCTGAGAATCATCTCAGGAGATGTTATAATACCTGCTGACTTTGTACAGCACATATTACACACACGTTCCTCTAACAGCTGATCAGGAAAGATAAAGTTGAAGGATTGTAAAAGATTTCTGTCACCTCAGTGGTTTCTTATAGATTATAATTATTCTGCTTGAAATGCAGAATGAACACACTGCAGTGTGTGTTATTGCCTTCGACATGAAAGATCTTACATACTGCTGAATAACTTACACAATAGTGCTGAAGACTTTCTCATAATTTGCGTATTACTCAATCCTTTACGAGTTATTTGGCATAGAGATTGTAAATCCACTTGTAGCTTCACAGTTTAGTAATGAAAAACGTTTTTCTTTGTTATTTTGTCCAGATTATAAACCAATGGTTGTGTATTTTTATTTATTTGCCATTCGATGTTTAAGATGGATGTTAGTTGTACTCTAAGTAGCAGGATTTCTCTCTCTCTCTCTCTCTCTCTCTCTCTCTCTGTCTTAGCGTTTTATTGGATATAGGATGTTGGATTTAACCTGATACACTTAAAAGAAAAGTACAACAGGTACCTTGTGCTGAAAGTAATGATGTTAAATACCACATGTCTGTTGGAAATAGAGGCATTATCACTGAATAATAAATGTAGATATATAAAAGGGGGGTACGAGGCAGAGATCTTTGGAGAGCACATTTTTAGACCAAAATGGATTTGAAAATTCCACGATGTCTGCAGGTCTAAATGTCACAGCTCTCTTTGCACCACTTCAGCCACATCATGCGTTAATTAATGACCACGAGAATAGCAACACTCCACAAAAAATGTGAAAAAATTAGTTTGACTTGCATTAAACCAAAATAGCGAAATTTCCAAAAGGCTAACCAGAACATTAACAGAGCCGTTCATCTCTAATGTAATAAGCTTCACAGTGATGTAACAAAACACAGACATGTCTTTATGTGACGTGGTGATAACGACAGGACTGCAGCGTGAGGGAAATCTCTTTTCCCGCATCGTGGGAATGACCGAGCGATTCCGAGTCGAGTCGAGTCGAGTCGAGGGAGTTGTAGTGTTTATGTGTGTGTCCGGTGTGATGAAGACTCACATTTATATCCTGTCACTGTTCTGTCACTCACAGAGCTACGGGTCAGAAAGCAATACACACTCTCACTCCAGCTCTCCTCTCCAATCCATGCTAACCATATAAAAAAGAAAATCAACATCAACTTCTATTTAGAGGTTTTCTGTATTTCACAGCTGCACACCTGCAAGCTAACGATGAGTGTGAGTGTGTCAGAGAGAGAGAGTTCTGGACTCTGATTGGTCAGAAGGTGTTGATTAATTCTCTATAACAGCAGCTCTGACAGTAGCGCAAGTTTATATTAATGCGCTCGTTGTAATACGTTATCGTTTCCATAGTAACAGCTCATTCGCAGGGACGTGTACAGCGCACGCTCCACTGATAATAAACTGATTAAAAATAGCTCATATGGTGAAGTTTTGTGTAAAGAGAAAGAGAAAGTTTTGTGTAAAGAGAAACATTTCTGGAAGGAGTCTCCAGTGTTAGCACAATGCTATCAAATTACATTTATATCTTTGATAAAATTCCATATTTCTTCACTAATATTCAGTAAATCCAGCTCTGTGTGTTTTTATTGGCTGAGAGTTTTTTTTAATATCCAGTTCTTTGTAATGGAATCAATATGCAGATGTTTAAACCCATGTAGCATTGTGTTGATTTGCTGTTCAGCTGCTGTCTGCTAGCGCTCGTGGGATTTACGCTGATGGACAGCTGGTGTGTGTTTCTGTTCAGGTTTATCGTGACTGATAGAAACCCAGTCGCAGCTCTGTGAAGCTGCTGAGCACGTATAGTTATTCCTCCATCCTAATTTATATTATATTTATAATTAAGTTTCAGATGTGGGAGTTTGATTGACGGCTCGTCTGCGCGTGGATTAAACCCGCAGCAGGGAGTCCAATTATGTCATCAAGTGCAAATGCAAACGTCAAACGCAGCGCAAACCTGTGAACGATGATGTGTCAATCTGTCAACATATCGCAATTAAGAAACTTCAAGGAACCAAAAATTAAGACATGAACATTACAGTATGAATGATTTCTTCATTACTGTAGAATTAATCAAATGTACAGTGGAGTTTGGTTGCGTGACACTGGTGTAGCTAACACAGCTAGAGGTAATACGAGGCCTGGCTCGAGTCTAACAACACAGTGAGGGAGGAGAATAAATTACTCCAGGGGTCTGTTCCAGGAAAAGAGCTTTAAAAGCCTAAAGTCAGTCACAAATTCTGAGTTCAATTAGCTAAATTCCTGATTGGATTTTTTCCCATGAGGTTTATTAGCTAATTCCCATGCTCCTTTGAATTTTCTTCCCATCTGAATTGCGAATTTAATTAGTTAAATCCCACGTTCCTTTGATTTGTTTTACGTGGAATTAGCCATATCTCGTGTTGCTTTGGAATTTTCTTCTGCTTTTAATTAGCCAAATCTCATGCTCCTTCAGTTTTTTTAAATAAATAAAACTCAATCCCAGATAAACTTTATCAGCTGAGCTCTGAAAATCAATGACATCAATTATGGCTTGCAGCATCGAAAAAATTATGTGTAACATTATTATTATTTTATTCTAAAACTAACTAGTTAAACACAAATTAACCCTTTCTAGCAGTACACTGGCATTTCATTCCACCTGCGGAATGGAAATCGACTTATCAGATGTTTTCAATCAGTATAAACAAATGAATTATTTTATTGCCACAAATCAGTTATAAGATTAGTCAGGACACTGTTGGGTTTCTGTGTGTAGAGTATCATGACCCTGTGTTTAGCTGCTGGTGAGCAGGGTGATGGGAAATGGGAGAGATGTGAGCCTTTTCTGGGTAAACAATTCACACTTCTCCACAATAACACTGTTACAGAGATAAAACAAACAGCACAATTAAAGCTTTTTTTGACAGGAAAACACTGTATACAACTGACACAATAAAATTATAACATTTAAACCTAGTAGGCTAGGTAAAAAAAGAAATACTTACGAAATACTGCAAATTATTCAAGTCCTGAGTGTCTACTTTCATGTGAGCCATTTTAACCACTACTGTGGAGTATGATATCACAAATAACTTCACTGCTGAACAAAAAACAGACGGAAATTCCATTTATTTGGCCTCTGGTTAAAAGAGTTAAATGACGCACTAATCAGTGTGAACATCAGTTGTTTGATTTTACGTGCTTATGTACAGTTGAGGTCAAAAGTTTCCATCCCCCTTTCAGAATCTGCAAAATGTTCATTATTTTACCAAAATAAGAGGATCATACAAAATGCATGTTATTGTTTATTTAGTGCTGACCTGAATAAGATATTTCACATAAAAGATGTTTACATAAAGTCCACAAGAGAAAATAATAGTTGAATTTATAAAAATGACCCGTTCAAAAGTTTACATCCCCTTGATTCTTAATACTGTGTTGTTACCTGAATGATCCACAGCTGTGTTCTTTTGTTTACTGATAGTTGTTCCTGAGTCGCTTGTTTGTCCTGAACAGTTAAACTGCCTGCTGTTCTTCAGAAAAATCCTTCAGCTCCCACAAATTCTTTGGTTTTCCAGCATTTTTGTGTATTTGAACCCTTTCCAATAATGACTGTATGATTTTGAGATCCATCTTTTCACACTGAGGACAACTGAGGGACTCATATGCAACTATTACAGAAGGTTCAAACGCTCACTGATGCTCCAGAAGGAAAAACATGCACTAAGAGCCGGGGGGTGAAAACTTTTAGAATTTGAAGATCAGGGTAAATTTAACTTATTTTGTCTTCTGGGAAACATGTAACTATCTTCTGTAGCCTCTGAAGGGCAGTACTAAATGAAAAAAATACGATATTTAGGCAAAATAAGAAAAATGTACACATCTCCATTCTCCAATCTCCAGCGATCTCTGCTGCCTCCTTAAAGCTGTATTTTTCTTCCTAACGTCCCTGTACACATTTAATGAGAGCTCGTATATGACAGCAGAAGATGGATCAGGATCAGGATCAGAATCGTGTGAGTTCTGTTCACAGGAATGAGCTTTCGTAACATAAGCAGTTCATCAACTTCATAAAACTGTAAAAGTGTTTGTCTGAAGATCCAAAGTCTGTTTAATAGGAAGAATTTGTTTAGCCACTGTAGTTCTGAGGAGTGTGGAGCTAGTCGAAGTTAATGAGCAACACTTTCTGCTTCATAATTTACACGTATTCACTAGGAGATGATGATTTTATGTGTGTGTGTGTGTGTGTGTGTGTGTGGTGTTTGTTCATTACTTTCTGTGTCCAATTACTGATTTTCAGCTTAAAAATAAGTGTAATAAGTTTGTGATGTTAAAAGAAAAAGGTTTAATTAATGAAGACGTGATGTAATGTCACTTCTTGGTTGTGGGTTTAAAAAAAACTGGCTGGTGATTTAATTTTTAGTTCATTATTTTTACTCTGTTGGTTGAAAAGAGAAACTTAAAAACCGACTATTTTTTAGAATATTCAGGAAAGAAATATTGTTTTCTGAATATCACATTAAGTTGTATTTGTGTGTGTGAGCTGATTTGATATTTTAGTCTGTAATTAAACGCGTATTGTATAAGCGCTTAGTAATCCTCAGTAATATGTGTCTTAATTACTTCTATTATGAGAGTAAATTTGCGCGCCCACTGCCGCTGTGCTGTTTATGCTATTTTTCTATGGTTCATTAGTCAAAGCAATTTGTTTTGTTCTTTTATATTATTGTATTAATAAAGGATCATTTTCATTTTCAAACCACTAGCATTAAAACATGCTGGTTTAGCGAATTATAACTGCCTGTCTGCTCTATCCGCGTTTCCGAGCGCTGGATTCTGATATGAAAACCCGGTTAATTAAAGCAGGAAAGCTGAAAGTAGCTGACGCAGGAAGGAGCTGAAGACGGCGGTGTGTTTTCAGGGTCTGTAACGTGCGCCGTGAGCCTGTGGGACTCAATATCACCCTGAATGTAATGAGGTCATTTAGAAAAATCAGGCCTCTGAGACAAAGAAGGAAATCACACACACACACACACACACACACACACACATAAACAGGAACAGAACTGCAGGAATTTCTCCAACAACCAAAGGATGTTTTGAAGCTTTTTTCCTGCCTGAGTAAAACCCAAAACTAAACGCTTGTTAGTATGAAACTGAAACAAAAAAGCTCAATTATTTAGTAGCAACTGACAAAAATCATTTAACGTTTAAATTAAAAAGATTGTCCTTTACTGTAGATTATTATTACTCCTTTCTTTAAACCTTAAAGTTGAAATCTCTTTGCTCAGCACCTGTTTGTTTAAAAGAACTCATTAAATTAAAAGTGCAATTAATAGAAATAATCATGGACATAATTAAGTTTTTGCGGTTATTATGACATCATAGGTCACATGACAATGCCAACATGGCGGATGTAGAATGTCCGGATTGTATTAATACTACACACTTATACTGATCAGTACGTACTGTATCATCAGCCTACAGTCTACTGGCCACCGTAACATCCTGTGGGCGGAGCTTCATGAATATGGGCGGGAATCATTCAAATGCCAAACTAACCTAACAGTTAGAGACCTAATCTTGAAAAAAAAAAAAAGACTAATCTTAGCTAATGCACCTTAAAGTAAATTAATTAAAGTAAATAATCAGGGTTGCCATTAAAGTTATAATCAGGGTTGCCAGGTTTGCCTTTTTTACACCATACTGGGCTAATTTTGGATCAAGGTTGCAGGTGGAAATTGTGATTTTTAATAAAAAGTTGACTTTATTTATTTATTTATTTATTTACTCGCTCACTCTGTGGCACTATTCAATTGCCTCATAATGTAATTGAATCTGTGCATTTTGCAAAGCAAGTGACGTTTGTTGTTTAGGTCACTCTTTGGCACTTTTCACTTCACCTTTTATCCTGATTATATTTGTAATGCCAAGTATCCTGGCTAAACTTTGACACAGCAGTCTAACCTACGAGTCTTTGATAATCACTCAGCAAAGTGTTTCTCTGTGCTTACTTTACTCCGAAACAAGCGGAAACGTGTAAGTGAGGTTTATTCACCAGAAATTCCAATGAAGGATTCCAATAAATGTAAATCTTGTGATAATAAATGATACTGTGGTCACGTAAATGTGTCACGTAACTATGGGTGATAATAAATGTTTTAGAAAGGCTTTAGAAACAGTTTTAATTTTTAAAAAAATTACTCAATCCCAAGACGAGGGTTAATCAACACCTTCTGACAAATCAGAATCCAGAATTCAACAAAATAACTTAAAACACTTTTATCCACTTTTTTCATCTCTTCATCTTTCTACAGTTTAATGCTAAAATGACACAATGTCACCTCGGGTTAATCTTACCTTCTCAGATTTGTCTTTTTATGTTGCATTAGCATTCAGCATAATGTTTCCTGACACTTCACAGCGGTTATATCCTAGAAGACGTTCTAGAACCTGATCTAAGTTAATCTGTCATGATCTGAGCTCAGCTTGCTTTGGATTTATCTCTGCAGGTTCGGGTTTGGGTTTGGCTGCTGAAGGTGTGAGGGAGGAGAAGCAGGTCATGTACTGGACACACAGTGTGTGTTTGAGTGTCACGTGGTCAGTGTTTTTGCTGCAGGGCTTGAGCTGAGGCAATGTGTATGGTGTGGCTATACAAATAATTTATAGAACTGAACATAAAGTAGTGCACACTATTCAAAAAGGTCTGCTGAGCTGGATCTTCTGCTCAGATTTAGCAGCGTAAACAGAGGACATCTTGCAAATGAAGTAAATATGGATGTCCAGCTATAATGTAGATGTAACGGGTGAATGGAGCTGGTGTGTGTGTGTGTGTGTGTGTGTGTTATTGATTTAGGAATATGTGCAGCTCTTGCAGAAACCTTGCTGGTCACATTATTTAATTAAGATCACAGTTCAGTTTATTAAAAAAGTGAAAGCTCAGGAATGTGCAGCTTTGAGCATGAGAGAGTGCCTTGCATAAGTATTCACCCCCTTTAACTTTTCCTCCTTTTGTAGTGTTACAACCTGGACCTGAAATGGATTTTACTGGGAATATACAGTATGTCATGAATCTATTCTGTGAAGCATGGTGGTGGTAGCATCATGTTGAGTGTTACCCTTGCCCTCTTGGTTGCTTCTCTGAATAATCCCCTCTGTACCCAGTCACTGACTACTGGTGGATGGTCTCCACTATGTGATGGTTGTGCCGTATTCTTTCCATTTTTAATAAAGAATTTAATGTTACTGATTGATACTTTTCCAGAAGTTTGTCCCGGGCTTGTTTTGATCACCTCTCGATCTTCATGATGCTGTTTGTTTCGATATGTTCTCTGCACCCATTCTTCTAGGAACAGGTGTGTTTATCCTGAGGTCACATGACACTTTAATTGCACACAGATCAATTCCTAGGACTACTATCAACTCAATCTGTATGATCAATAATTTCTTGTACACATTCTGACAGATCTGCAATGTTTTTATTTTTAGTTGCAACTATTATACTGTATTTCTGTCTCCATTAAAGGTCTACATGCGCTCCTCACTGTTATGCATGGCTTCTCCCCAGATGAAGAAGCAAAAATAGCACACTAATTGTGGTTTTAATTGAGTAACGTTAGTGCTTCATCTGCAATGACTAAAACATATTTGAAAAATATGTGAGAGTTCTTAGTATCTGTTGATTCCACATCTCCCAAGCTCTGTTGCTATAATTTGAGCTGATGTGTAGTCAGTGTGAGCAACACACCTCCAGACGCCAAGGCCACCACTTCGCTCACCCTGTGAGCCAGCCCGGTGTGTGTGGGACTGCAAATAATATTCGACCTACCTTGTTATTCTTACAATGAACTAAAATTAATAATTTGTCTGAATAGAACATGGCTGTTGAACGACACCTGGAGAGTGTGTTTGTGTAATGAAGCGACACGGATCAATTTCCTCCGTCCCTGTGTCCATTTGCGTGCACCTATAATTATTTAATTAAGGCTTGCATGGCTGATTAAGCAATTCACACTTTGACTAAAAACATCTCCACATTGAGAAGGGTGGAGAAAATGAAGTGAGACGACCTGTGTGTCGTTTTCACACCTCATTTCACTTCCTGTTCCTGCTGTTTTGCACTTTTCTTTTCTTCTTCTGTTAGAAAGACAATTATCTTCATTGCTGAGGACACAAATTTCCTCCTGATTTATTCGCGTTTTTTTTTAATCAACAACAATCTGGACTTGTTTCCTATCATTGAGAAAAGGACAGAAAATCTGTTTACTCCAAACTCGCTTAAGGATAGAAGTCTAAGGGCAGCTGTTGAACTTTGTTTATTTCTGTAGAGACACTTTCATGAATGTTTCAGTGTACGTATATCAGCGAAGCTGTAAATCTGTGGAGTCCTTGCAGAGATTTTTCAGAAGGTAGAATCAGTGGCTAGAAAGGAACTGTAACTGGAAAGTTTTACAAAGTTTTCTGTAAGAAGATGTCTATTAACTTTTATGGAAGGAGTTTCCAGTATCAGTACCTTGTAACAGTCAGAGGTAAAGCTGTAACTTTAAGTTTTCTGACATCTTCGGGACAGAGGAGTTTCTTTGCGGTTTCTTGGGAACATGACAAGCTGCATTGTCTTTGTCTTATTAACTTCAAGAGAGAAAAAGAGGCTGATGAGAGAATGACAGTTTATAGCTGCTATAACGTAAGTGACAACAGGAACTACATAAACATTCCACAACATTAAATGTAACTGTAAATGGATAAAAGTATACAATTGTTATGAACTCATAAATCATTGTTAGGCATTAATCAGAGAGTCCACAGTGATGTTGTAGAAAGAAAGATTTACATTTTTCCTCATTTCCTCTCTCACGTGTGGTTGTTATAACAGCAGGAAATGTGTGTAATCGTGTGTAATATGTTGTTGTCTGTCGTCCTCCTCTGTAGCGCAGCAGGACGTAACACACTTCACATCTGATGTAATAAATGACTGAAGCGGTGACTGATGTAGAAATGAACACATGATGGACAGCAGATTGACGTTTTTCAGCCCTGCAGCTTTGATGATCATTTTAACGCTGACATTTAAAGAGTGGATTAAAAGTGACAGATGTTCATACGGTTTGCTCTCAAACCTGCCCGCTAGTGTTAGTTAAACCTTTTACAAAATAGCTCTCCCTCTAGATAATTTGTTAAATTAGTATACTGTGCAATTAAAACCAGTATTTTATGTAAATAAATACACAAACGATGAGGAAAAAAGGAATAATGTGATAAAGAATAACAAAGGAATAATGTGATGATGCGGAATAAAGATGGAACAATGTGATTATGAATAAAAAAGGAATCATTTGATGATGAATAAAGCAGGAATAATGTAACACATTTAATACATGACCTTTTCTCTGGTCTCTTTTATTTTAAGCCTCTGCTGACAAGTGCTAATTAGCATTAGCTTCTAGCAGCTGTGTCACTTTCATGCTGCGAGGGTGAGAGAGGAAGAGATGGAGAGTAAAACCAATCATTCTCTCACTCTTTCTTTTCTTTGCTTCTCTGTCTGTTGAAGCTGAGTGGAGCAGAGGTTCTGTTATCAGTCAGTGAGGAACGAGCAGATCCATCAGAGTCACTTCAGCCTGGAACTCACTGACTCCCCCACTGGGCTCTGTTTAGCTCCAATGTTAGTGAGATTTCCTGGATTTTTCTACATGCTGAGATTTGTCATGTATCTGAGGGGTAATTTCTCATCAGGATCTTGGGTCTGAAGCTTCTAAACCTCTCAGCTAATCCTCACAGTTTGCTAATTTTGGATTAAGAGTTGTGATGGGTTTCTTTAGGAATCGAGATTTCCTCTGAGATCCAATCCTGATTTTAGCACAGCCCTGTCAACGTCCCATCTCAGCTCCTTCAGCATACTAGTGTGCAGTGGAGACTGTAACACACCTGAGCTTAGCAGCAGGAACTTTGGAGCTGAAGTGATTTATTTTGATATTTACACACTCAGCTTCCCTTCTCATATTGGCTTGACAACTCAATAGATTAATACTGAAGCATTGGAGGAATAAAATAGAATTTAATTAATCAAGTTTTAAAAAATACTATTTCACGTGTTTACACTCCTAGATAAAATATTTCTCAGTGGTGCTACACTCACTCTGTCATCTCCTGAAGTACTGTACGTCTGTTTTCACATTTTCGCATATGTAGAAGGTCTCTGGCTATTAGATACTTTCATTCCTTAAAGTTTTCTAAGATGTAGCATACGTCACATGAAGAAAAGCGAAGTGTAGCAGTTAGCTAGCTACTGTTAAAGTTACACCGTGCACTTCAATTCTGGATTCTGATTGGTCAGAAGGTGTTGATTAATTTTCTATAACAGCGGCTTTGACAGTAGTGCAGGTTTATATTAATGTGCTTGTTCTACTACGTTATTGTTTCTATAGTAACAGCTCATTCACAGGGACTCGTTCACATAAGCGTAAAAGCTGTAACTTTAAGTTTTCCGACATCTTCAGGACAGAGGAGTTTACTCTTTGTGGATTCTCAGTAAGACGACAAGCTCAACCGCAAAAGAGAGAGAAAAAAAGAGAGGCTGGTGAGGGAATGACTGTTTATAGCTGCTATAACGTAAGTGACAACAGGAAGTAACTTGGCCCACAACATTAAATATAACTACGAATGGATACCAAGTAAGACCTGGATAAATTGGTGTGCTTTATGATTTCTGATGTCAGTTGTGTTTCTCTCTCTTTGGGGTTGTGTGAGGACACACACTCATCTTCAGGACTGTGGGTTTCAGTAGCAGATAATCAGATTAGCTCGTAAGCTGTCGGAGTCGCTGCAGTGATGGTGGAGATTAAAGCCTCACGCTTATTAAACTGATCTGATTGGGATCTTCAGCAGCTGCTCTCTCGGAGAAAAAGCTCTGCAGCTGAGTTTGGGTTCTGCTTGGAGCTGCTCAGGTTTGAGCTTCATCTTTTAGCTTTGAGGTGATAGTCGTGTGTGATTAAGATCAGACACACTGAGTCAATCTGTTCAAACACATCTGATAATTTTACTGTTGTGATCAGCTATGTTGTGTAATGAGTCAACTGTAAAGCCTCCGATTTCCATATTGCTGCTCTCAGATAAAGTCTGTCTCATTCAACCGTCTTCAAGGTTTTATTATTTTGGACAAATTTGATGAAACATGTTTCCTTCTTCGGGACAGCAGTCTCATAATCCCATGAATGTTCACATGAACCATAACAGAAAACTCTTGGGATTTTAAGAAAACTAGAACCCACGAAATGTTAAGATTATCACGAGATTAAATATTTATTGGTGAATTTCACCTTTCATGATGTTTGTGGTTCAATTCGATTCTAAGTGTGAGTAACCCATGACTCAGGGAGATAGAGTAGAAGATCTGTTTACTCAATTCAATTCAATTTGATTTTATCTGTATAGTCCTTTTTAACAATGGACATTGTCAGAAAGCAGCTTTACAGAAATAAATACATTCAGGATATAAGTTGTAAAGTTATAAATTTATCTCTAATGAGTGAGCCAGAGGTGATGGTGGTGAGGAAAAACTCCCCGAGATGATATGAGGAAGAAACCTTGAGAGGAACCAGACTCAAAAGGGAACCATCCTCATCTGGGTGCAACGGATAGTGTGATTATAAATCATTCCCTCTATAATATAGGAGTGTGTAATATATAGTCAAAAGTTTAGTTGTGTAAAAGGAACTTATGAGCTCATGAGCAACTTATGAATATGAGCATCAGAGTCATTTCATTATAGTTTTAACTTGAAAGTCTCTTTTGTTGAAGTTGATAACTGTTGAGTGATGGAGACTTCAGCATAAACTGTTCGTAGCTATTGCAGTCCTAAGGTTATCCAAGGAAGAACATCCACAGCCATCTTTATAGTTTCTAACCATTATTGTGGTACCACCCTCAGTAATTTCCATGATCTTTAGGCTGTCCATGTGGGCCATGCTCAGCACCATGTGATGAGATCCTAAACCTGAAGTAGGGCATCAGGATGGATCAGGCAGGTCCAGAGAGCAGAAGGAGTCAGGGTCACTGGCATCTCAGGAGTAGCATGTGTAGCTCGACAGAGAGAGAGAAACACAGATTATCAGATATGCTCATTGTCATGTAATGGTTACGGACAATGTACTTTGTGTGCAGAGTGCAAGCAGGTACTCCGGAAAGACTAGCTATGACAGTATAACTAAAAGGGAGAGCCAGAAGCTAACACAGACATGAGGGAGTCCTGGGACATAAAGCAGCAGCCTCTCCACCATCAACACACCTGAGTGAACGTGTGAGAGTGGGGGGGCGACAGCATCCAAACATCTCAGTTCACCACAACACTCTATGCCTGTGAATCCTCCAGACCCGCTCCTGTACCTAAGAAAAAAACTATTCACAAAAGGCTTGACTAAACAAATATGTTTTCAGCCTCGACTTAAACACTGAGACTGTGTCTGAGCCCCGAACACTAAGTGGAAGGCTGTTCCATAACTGTGGGGCTTTGTAAGAGAAAGCTCTACCCCCAGCTGTAGCCCGCATTATTCGAGGTACCAACAAATAGCCTGCACCTTTTGATCTGAGTAGGCGTGACGGATCATAAAAGACCAAAAGTTCAGTCAGGTACTGTGGCGCGAGACCATTTAGTGCTTTATAGGTCAATAGTAGTATTTTATAATCAATACGAAATTTGATTGGGAGCCAGTGCAGTGTGGATAAGATAGGGGTGATGTGATCATATCTTCTGGTTCTAGTAAGGACTCTCGCTGCTGCATTCTGGACTAACTGGAGCTTGTTTATGCATCTACTGGAACATCCAGACAGTAAGGCATTACAATAATCCAACCTAGAGGTAACAAAAGCATGAACTAATTTTTCTGCATCGTGTAGTGACATTATATTTGTTATCTTAGCAATATTTCTGAGATGAAAGAAAGCGATCCTAGTGATATTATCTACATGAGCTTCAAATGAAAGACTAGAGTTAATAATCACATGAAGGTCTTTTACTGCTGCACATAATGAAACTGAAAGGCCATTCAGAGTTATGTGTAATCAGAAAGCTTACTTCTAGCTGCAGAAACAAGTTCTTCTGTCTTGTCAGAATTAAGTAGAAGGAATTTAATAAGCATCCAGTGTCTAATATTAATAATATGTAATAATCCAGAGTCAGTTTACTGAAGATAGACTCCAGGATTTTTGACTTTAGTTTACTTCTAACTTGCTTTGTATAAAAGTGTGTGCTAAATGAGTAAATGGCTTCACCCTGTAACACTTCGAATTTGTTTATATTGAAATATTTGTGATCTGCTTAGTGATTCTGGTGCTAATTTTTTGGTTCAGCTGATGTGATTGCTTGCGCAGGTTCAGTGGAGGTTAATAGCAGAAAAGCTTCTCAAGCACACGTGATAACGGTCAGGTTTCACTGTTAGCTCTTAAAAACAAGAGTTTCCTTTCTCACTGATTTTTCATTTTTCAGTAATGATCAACATCATATTAATGAGAAATCTGGCATAGAAGTTGTGCAGATGTTGTAACAAAAGCTAGACTCAGAGACCCAGAATGCAGTGCAGCTGGACCATGCTAGGTTATGGTGGAGACTCAGCTCAGCTGATTAGTGACCTACGAGATGTGGAGAGTGATGGTGTTGATGGCAGTATTAGAGTGAAAGTTGAAGCTTTGGAAGCTGATCTGCTTGAACAGAGTGTGCAGATGATGAGGTGAGAGGACTGGAAGAACTGTTAGGTGAAAAAGTGTTCTTCAAGGGTTCTTCAAGGGTTCTTTAAGGGTTCATTGGGTAATTAAGGTTTCTTAGCTTCCAAAAAGGGGGTCTACTGGGAATCCTTTCTGATAAAGAGAAACCTTCTAGATTTTTAAAGAGTGATAGGGATGTTGGTAGTGCAAATGGAGAATGGTTGAAGATGACATTGAAACTGGAGAACTGTTTGCATTTATTAGGCATGTTGTTAACCTTGATTTGGTAAAAGCTCAAGAGGATGAGAAGGAGGATAAGAGTTCCTGATACTCATTAAAACATCCCTTTTTCACCCAGTAAGCACTGACATGTTGGATCTGAAGAACCCTGACCTCGAGCACTCGACCCAGAATGAGCAACACACTGCATTAATGTTTGTCTGTTGCCATGGATACAGTGCGATCAGAAAGACTTCCTCCAGGTTAATCAGCAGCTCTGATGCGTTACGGTGCAGTTATTAACAACACGGCTGATCACGGAGCAGCTCGCAGTCTCACACTTCCTCTAACGCCGTGCACACACTGAGCTCACACTCACTGCTCTGATACATCAAAGAGTGTCAGGTTTTTCTCAACAACAATCCGTCTACAAACCAAATCACAAAAAAAAAAACAGAAAAAGGAGTTTGATTTTATTAAGGGCTAGCCATGACTCAAGAACAAACAAAGCAAAACAGCTCCATAGTTAAACCTCAAAGTCCAATATCCTTTAATCTGAATAATTAAAAGGATACAGAATGAGTGTGCAGTATAACTGTTGGATAAAAATGATTAGTAAACAATCAGGATGTTGATCATAGTGGACTTGCTATTTACTAGGAATTTTATTCTTATAGTCTATAAGTGTAACATAGGAGCTGAAGAAGTGTGTAAACTCTGTGTGTTCTTTATTAAGGATAAATCCAAGCAGCGGTAAGAGCAGAGGAAGGAAATATCAGCGATAGGCAGATCTATCCTCTAAACACAGACACGTGACCGAAAATGGATTTACACAGGAACAGGGAAGTAAATCTCAATAACTCTGTGAGACTTTGTGATGAGGAACGGAGACAATCAGGGACTGAATATGAGACACATCAGGAAACAGAGAGAGAAGAACAGTCATCTTGCTTTCTTCTTCTCTCACTCATGGATGGCTGTGTCATGGTTGGGATTCGAACTCATGATCTCAGTAAATTTCATTCTGTGTTTGTTTACTGCAAAACTAAGCTTTTTACTCACATTCAGCACTTCAATATAAATCTTAATTATACATCTGTCTGAAGTTTTTGTCAGTTGAACTTTTGCTCGTCTAAACATTGTGTGTTCGTCCCTGAAGGTGCCATGTTCTCAGTTGTTTAACACGTCTAGATGTAAAGATCAGGAAATGAAAGCTGAGGTTCTGATCCATCGTCTCATATTCATCTTTTGATCTCAAACCCAAATGTCTTCAGTGTTTACAAAAACAATAGACTAGGCCTTGCCGTTCCAATACTTTTGGTGAGTACTGTATCTATCTTATGATTTAAAAATCAAAATAAATTGAAAGAAAAATATTGATTTTTTTTTAAAATTTATTTTCACTTAAAAAGCACTGGCACAAAGAAGTGAAAAAATAATCGTTTAACAATTTATTTTTAGCTACATGTTTTATTTAATTAATTTTTAGTTATAATATACAACAACAGCAAAAGCTATTTATTTATTTATATATTTATTTATGCATTTATGCATGTGTGGTTCTGCGACAGGAGAAAGAGACATAAAAAATGAACAAATTAAACGTCACCTTCTGCTTGATAATTATTATTTGAATTTATTTTGAGCTGTGACACACACACACACACACACACACACACACACACTGATTTTGTTGCTATGTTATCAGGATTATTTATGATGAAATGTTGTTGCAGTAGGTTTGGATGCCAGCGTTTAAAACTGAGCCTGAAAATGGCCGACACTTTAACAACAGCTCTAACGACACACACTCCAGTGGGCGGAGCCTGAGAGCTTGAGAGCCTGAGAGCCTGCGTGTGATTGGCTGGAGCTTTGCTTACATCATCTTACTCCTATTCAGAATATTCAACACACACTAAACATGTTTTACCATTCCGGACAGGAAGGCTGTGTGGGTGTGTGTGTGTGTGTGTGTGTGTGTGAGATAACAGCTCACAGTACCAGATTAAATGAGGGGATTTAAACTTTCTCGGCTGCTTGGGAGCTTATCGTCCCCTCTGCCCACACACACACACACACACACACACACACACACACACACACGCACACACACACACACACACACGTTCGTACAGATGTCATGATGGTGAAATTGCTTTTTTAGCTGATGTTTTTCTCCTTCTTTATGCTTTGATCCGGTTAAAATGAGTTGTGTTTTTTTCAGGTGGCAGAAAAGTGTTTGCTTTTTGTGACTTTTGAAAATAAATATCACATGACTTTTTAAAAATCCTGAATAATCTTCAGGTTTTACTGAAAGTTAAATGAAATCAGCTAAAATCGGTTAAAAATGTAAAAGTGGAAATGCATCTCTGTTTGGGTCAACAGTTTCAAATTTAATGTAGGATTAAATAATACTTTTGGGTCTAGAAGGAATTTATTTATTTGTTTATTTATTTATTTATTTGTCTAACCCTGTTGTAAGTAGATACCTATAATAAAATTGCAAATTAAAGAAAAAAACAAACAAAAAAAAGAAACAGAATAAACAAAAGTATTAAAAATAAATAAATTATTAAAATGGAAGAAAAAGTAAACTGAATAAAAATAGAAATCAAGTCAGCGTTATTTCTACAGCGCATTTAAAAGAGCGATGTCAAAGTGCTGCAGAGTAAAATCAAATCAGCGCAAGATAGACAGAATAAAACAAAACAAAAACAACACAATTAAGAAAGAAAGTTCATTAAATAAGACAATAGAGAGTAAAGATCACAAATAACAAGAGAAAAACGAACAGATAGCCGGATGATGGAGATCTGAAAGGACTCAAATGCCTTGGAGAGGAAATACGTTTTAAATCAGATTTAAATATCTGTTATCGGGATGACTTCAAAAAACATCACTGAAATATAACTAAACTAACTGAACACTAAACTGCAGACGCATGCTTTTAGTCTTATTTGTTTGTTTTACAGTGATTAATGTACAGTACTGTGCAAAAGTCTTGGCACCCTATTTTCTTTTAGTACAAACTTTATTATAGATGTTTATTTTATGACTTCTACATTATTGATTCAGTACAAAAACATTTTAGATTCCAAACATTAGTTTTCCGGGACAAAATGAAATGTTACAGAAAAATGTTTGTATGTCAGTAAAGAAAGCAGCAGATTCCATAAGAGACACTTTTCAGATAAAAACATAATGAAGGCTGCTGGGTTTCGCTGCAGAAATAAGAAGCGAGTCGACAGTCAAAGTCTCCAGAAGAACTGTGCAGAAACCCAAAGTTATTGTAATAAATAAGCGAGATTAGCACAGTATAGTATATGTGTTAACCCCGCCCCTTACCCTAACCCCACCCCTAATCCTAATCCTAACATTTAGAACGTATACATCACTTCCTGTTCCTGTTGAAACAGTCCTCACTAGGGCGCACTCAACAGGAGAAGAAATACAGATGTGTACAACTTTGTACAAAATGCATTTTTTTGCTCATCAACACAACTCACACACAGCTCACACACACAGCTCACACACACAGCTCACACACACAGCTCACACACACAACTCAGTGGAGAAACATCCAGAAGGAAGTTTGCTCATTCCTGATCCTCTGCCTTCCACCCTTGATCAATCTGATCGTTAGCATGGTGTTAATGTCAGCATGAGACGGTTAGCGTCCCCTCCCTGCAGTAGGTAGGTGTGATAAGTGTCCAAGTCGCCTAAAACATTCCACTGATCCAGAAAATTGAAGCGGACTCAGCCTTGAAATGAGTTTAAATCACTGAGAGGGAAAGTGTTATCCGTGAGTCGGTGTAAACTTTCCCTCAAATCCCCGGCTGATGGGGAAAATCACGGACTGATGGAGGGAATTTGGATTCACAGTGACAGAGACACACAGATTCCACCGAGCTGGACTCGTGACTCGGTTCTGAATGTGAGGTTTTTCTGATCTCGCCAAGGTTTGGGGTTTTTTAAATTCAATTACACGCCATTTCTCCTCTTTTCCGCCACAGATCTCCTCTTACTGCCAGAATGTGCTGCTGTATCCTTCATCCTTCAGTTTGTCTCTTGAATTTTGTTTCTCTCTCTCTCTCTCTCTCTCTCTCTCTCTCTCGCTGTTTCTCTTATTTCAGCCCATCACATGTTTCTTCAGTTTGGTGAAATGGTGGCTGATGGAAATAATAGCAGGATGTTTTTTCCCCTTTCATCACAAAACAGGTCTAATGCAACCTGATGTAGTCTAAGTGCAGCTAAGAGGACGCGTATGGACCTGAGTGTGTGTGTGTGTGTGTGTGTGTGTGTTGTCTAACTTTTCAGTTCACGCTCATAAAAGCTTTCATGGTTTTATCATTTTGTTCTTTGTCTTTGTGTTTCCACACTTTTTTCACCTTTTGGTCATCAGAAACTTTCAGTGACCCCAAATCTCCACCACTCGACATTTTAATTTCTTTTCTTTATCATTTTGGACGACGGTACCATTTAAATATTTTATCATGTCATTAACGTAAGTGAACTAATTACAAGTGATACTAGTATCAGATATCTATATGAGTACTCATAAAAATGCTCCAAAAAACACCAAAAGCATCTGATACCATGTGACGCTGTGAGACGTGATCCTGGTGTACGTTGTCAGACGACATGGCAGCCGTGTGGATGCGCTGAAAGCGAGCGTGCTGAGAAACCAACGAGCACTTCATTTCAGCGAGCACTGAGCACTGAGACACATGCGCTTCTTCTCAGCTTCACAAAAACACAAGCTTGCAATGTGGACTGTCATTTTCAGTGCACACAAAGAAATATCTGTGTTTTTGCACTGCATTAAAACTCACACAAGTTCCTGCTCATTATTTATCGTCATGCTTATACAGTAAATTCATATTTAATTAATGTCTTCTAGACTGGTTTCTAGACTTTCGTTGTTCCACTGAATCAGATTCACACAATGTTGTTGAGAAACTAGTGGAGCTGGATGGATGGACAAATTTGTCCACTGTTATTGCTGAACTCTTACGCTAGTGTCAGGATAGCAAAAACGTCTAAAATGGAAGGTGCACTCTTCACGTAAACGTGGCTTGTTTGAATGTGACTCAGAATCATTTCAAAATAGTAGCACAAAAAATCCGTCTTCATTCACTATTGTCATAATATTAATTTGTAAAATAAATGAACAAACAGAAGAGGAGATTGCGAGTGTCTCTCTTTTGTAATTCAAGCGGTCGTGAGTGCTACTTTGGGAGCCCTTGATTTAACATAAATAAATAAAATAAGTCTTAAAATAAGTCTTATAGCTGACAAATCTGAAGGAAGCTATTTGATTATACTGAAGTTTGTTTATTAAGCTGATTTTAATTGCTGTACGCATGAATCAGGAGAGACTTTAGGATCCATGTGAGTGAGATTTAAATACTGTCTCAAATCTAAAACTCAGTAACAATAAACGAGCCAGGATCAGGATTCAAGATCCAAAGAATAATCCAGCAGTAGACCGTAGGCAAGGCATCGGTCTGAACCGCAAGCAAAAGCTCAGAACTTACAATGCACAAACGCTGGGGTTGGATATTCGTGACCACGTGCGTCCGGTAGGTGGTGAGTGTGTAGGAAATGATGAAGAAGTGAAGAAGAGTCTGTAGAACCGGGGGAAGGTGCCCTCTGGTGGCGTGGGGGTGATCTGTCCGGCAGATGCAACAGCTGTCACACACTGACTGAATGAACCGTGAGGGTAAATTTTCACATAATTCTATCAGTAATGAATGTATTTCTCACCTCAGAGATAAACCTTTCACTAGAAGTTAAATATTCAGTAAATGAACACTTCCTTAGGCAGGCGTTCCTCAGAGTTCAGTTTAAAGACCGATTTTATTTTTCTATGTAAACAGTAAATCTCTGCATTTCAGTCTGTCAGGTTCAGTGCTGGAGGAAGCGCAGGCTAATAGGAGGGAAGAGAATGAGCGCTTGGCAGGACTGAACACACAGATGCCCTCTCTCTCTCTCTCTCTCTATCTCTATCTCTCTCTCTCTCTCTCTCTCTCCCTCTCTCTGTCCCTCTCTCTGTCCCTCCCTCTCTCTCTCTCTCTCCCTCTATCTCTCCCTCTCTCTGTCCCTCCCTCTCTCTCTCTCTCCCTCTCTCTCACTCTTTCTCTACCACTCTCTTTTGCTCTCCTTCTCTCTCTCCCTCTCTCTGTCTCTCTATCTCTCTCTGTCTCTTTCCCTCTCTCCCTCTCTCTGTCCCTCCCTCTCTCTGTCTCTCTCTCCCTCTCTCTCTCTCTCTCCCTCTCTCTCACTCTTTCTCTACCACTCTCTTTTGCTCTCCTTCTCTCTCTCCCTCTCTCTGTCTCTCTATCTCTCTCTGTCTCTTTCCCTCTCTCTCTCTTCCTCTCTCTTGCTCTCTCTCTGTCTCTCTCTCACTCTCTATCTATCTCTCTCCCTGTCTCTCTCTGTCTCTCTCACTCTCTTTCTCCCTCTCTCTTTTGCTCTCCCTTTCTCTCTCTCTCTTTCTTGCTTTCTCTCTCCCTCCCTCTCTCTCTGTCCCTCCGTCTCTCTCACATTCTCTCTATCTCTGTCTCTTTCCCTCTCTCTCCCTCTTTCTGTCTATCTCTTTCTCTCTGTCTCTATCTCTCTCTCTCTCTCCCTCTCCCTCTCCTGCTCTCTCTCTCTCTCTCTCTCTCTCTCTCCCTCTCCCGCTCTCCCTCTCTCTCCCTCTCTCTCTCCCTCTCCCGCTCTCCCTCTCTCTCTCTCTCTCTCTCCCTCTCCCGCTCTCCCTCTCTCTCTCCCTCTCCCGCTCTCTCTCCCTCTCTCTATCTCTCTCTCTATCTCTCTCTCCCTCTCTCTCGCTCCCTCCCCCCCGCTTTGCTTTGCTGTTAGCGCTCTGTTTTTACACGGGGATGTTGGGATGAATTCAGATGAAGGAGTGTACTCGCTTCACAGAGTGCTGTTTCACACAGTCACCCCTTTAAAGTGTCAGGAAGAAATGGCACTTTTCAGCTGTTTTTTCCTTTGACCCAGATTTATTTTGTTTTTATACCGAGACCGAAAGCATTTTAAGATGGTTAGGCGTAAAACTTTAGCTGAACTCCAGACCTGACAGTTCATCCATTTCCCCCTCCCTCCTCATCAACACAACTCCCACAACTCAGTGGAGAAAGATCCAGAAGGAAATCAGCAGTGAGTGCAGGAGGATTAGAGGCTCTGAAGGTTTATTGATTCGGTCACTGTGAACATCATGCAGTTTATCACACCCTGATTAAAGAAGGAAACCTTTCGGGGAGGACGGGGTGGTGCGACACTTTCAGGAGGGACACTTTCAGTTGTCCCTGAATAGAAACACTCTAAACATCCAGAGCTGTTGAAGAAAATGAACACTTGTCTAAGTTTTTTGGATGAAGAGGTGGTCTGTGATGGAGCTAATCATGAAGTACAGAGGGTTATGGGGTTGTGCTTAATGACACTCGACACTCCAGCAGTAACACACTGTCCTGCTGCTTAAACTCAGAGGACACACATCCATTAAGGTTTGTTTAATGACAGAGTGGACACACTGTTGAAGCTCAGAGAGGACAGATAGCATGAAGACAGGTTTAATGATGGAGTGGACACACCAATAATAACACACTGTCTGGATATTTAAGATCAAAAGACACACAGTGGCACGAGAACGTGTGTAATGACAGAGAGGACACACAGCAGCGTGAGGACGTGTGTAATGACAGAGAGGACACACGGCAGCGTGAGGACGCGTGTAATGACAGAGAGGACCCGCGGCAGCGTGAGGACGCGTGTAATGACAGAGAGGACACACGGCAGCGTGAGGACGCGTGTAATGACAGAGAGGACACACGGCAGCGTGAGGACACGTAATGACAGAGAGGACGTGAGGCAGCGTGAGGACGTGTGTAATGACAGAGAGGACACACGGCAGCGCGAGGACGCGTGTAATGACAGAGAGGACACACGGCAGCGTGAGGAAGTGTGTAATGACAGAGAGGACACACGGCAGCGTGAGGACGTGTGTAATGACAGAGAGGACACACGGCAGCGTGAGGACACGTAATGACAGAGAGGACGTGAGGCAGCGTGAGGACGTGTGTAATGACAGAGAGGACACACGGCAGCGTGAGGACGCGTGTAATGACAGAGAGGACACACGGCAGCGTGAGGAAGTGTGTAATGACAGAGAGGACACACGGCAGCGTGAGGACGTGTGTAATGACAGAGAGGACACACGGCAGCGTGAGGACGTGTGTAATGACAGAGAGGACACACGGCAGCGTGAGGACGCGTGTAATGACGGAGAGGACACACGGCAGCGTGAGGACGTGTGTAATGACAGAGAGGACCCGCGGCAGCGTGAGGACGTGTGTAATGACAGAGAGGACACACGGCAGCGTGAGGACGCGTGTAATGACAGAGAGGACGTGAGGCAGTGTGAGGACACGTGTAATGACAGAGAGGACACACGGCAGCGTAAGGACACGTGTAATGACAGAGAGGACACACGGAAGCGTGAGGAAGTGTGTAATGACAGAGAGGACGTGAGGCAGCGTGAGGACGCGTGTAATGACAGAGAGGACACACGGCAGTGTGAGGAAGTGTGTAATGACAGAGAGGACGTGAGGCAGCGTGAGGACGCGTGTAATGACAGAGAGGACACACGGCAGTGTGAGGACACGTGTAATGACAGAGAGGACACACGGCAGCGTGAGGACGTGTGTAATGAGAGAGAGGACACACGGCAGCGTGAGGACGCGTGTAATGACAGAGAGGACACGCGGCAGAGTGAGGACGCGTGTAATGACAGAGAGGACACACGGCAGCGTGAGGACGCGTGTAATGACAGAGAGGACACACGGCAGCGTGAGGAAGTGTGTAATGACAGAGAGGACACATGGCAGCGTGAGGACGTGTGTAATGACAGAGAGGACACACGGCAGCGTGAGGACGTGTGTAATGACAGAGAGGACCCGCGGCAGCGTGAGGACGTGTGTAATGACAGAGAGGACACACGGCAGCGTGAGGACGCGTGTAATGACAGAGAGGACGTGAGGCAGTGTGAGGACACGTGTAATGACAGAGAGGACACACGGCAGCGTAAGGACACGTGTAATGACAGAGAGGACACACGGAAGCGTGAGGAAGTGTGTAATGACAGAGAGGACGTGAGGCAGCGTGAGGACGCGTGTAATGACAGAGAGGACACACGGCAGTGTGAGGAAGTGTGTAATGACAGAGAGGACGTGAGGCAGCGTGAGGACGCGTGTAATGACAGAGAGGACACACGGCAGTGTGAGGACACGTGTAATGACAGAGAGGACACACGGCAGCGTGAGGACGTGTGTAATGAGAGAGAGGACACACGGCAGCGTGAGGACGCGTGTAATGACAGAGAGGACACGCGGCAGAGTGAGGACGCGTGTAATGACAGAGAGGACACACGGCAGCGTGAGGACGCGTGTAATGACAGAGAGGACACACGGCAGCGTGAGGACGTGTTTAATGTCCAAACAGTTGTCTTGAAGACGGAGACAGAAGGAAAAAGTCCTTACCTTTGGCTTTTGTTGTCTTGCTGCTGACGTGCTGCTGCAGTGAGGCCTTGTGGGAAATTAGATTCTCGTTGTTGTGCAGAGTTTGTGGAGACGGGACACGTCCCTGAGGACAAAACGTTTTAATGTTTAAATAAAGCGGAGCTGGAAGTGCAGTGTGCAGCAGCGTAGTCGAGATTAAACTGGGAGTTTGGAGAGGTCACAATCACACTCGCTATTATTTATGCGTTTGTTTGGACACTTAGCCAGTCTGAGACACCAGAGATCACTGTGTGTGTGTGTGTGTGTGTGTGTGTGTGTGTGTGTGTGTGTGTGTGTGTGTGTGTGGTAAAGGAGAATCGGATTAGTTCAGAGATTAATTGTTCCACAACACACATTGTTTCATTCAGCGGTAATGACTGCAATCATGGTTCTGAAATGCTTTAATTACGTCCTGATTACGAGCCAAAGTCAGACATTCAGAATAATTGCATTGTAAACATTTCATAAAAAAAAC